>NW_028175697.1:43286-90786 GCF_949987555.1 Borostomias antarcticus
ATAAATGCAAAGGTCTACCTACGTAGCCACATGCATATCACTTGCTCTCTACTCTCTGACACACACACACACACACACACACACACACACACACACACAAGCGTGCACGCACATGAACACACGCACGCACACACACACACACACCCAGAGGAATCAATATGGGAACACGCATGGGGTTGGCTATCAGAGACCAGCGGGAGAGACCAGCGGGAGAGACCAGTGCGAGGGTAGGTACGGATGGAGCTCTGTAACGTTTCCCTAAGCGGAGACGTCATCGACAAAGCGCAGGTCTGCCTGTGACCGTGCTTAACCCCTTCACTGCCTGGGCAGACACACACAATACACACCTCACGGGCCTCTACAACACAGGAACGACACACCTACGACTGAACATCAACACTTAAGCTATTTCGTGGAACCCCGCTGGATAAAAAGCACAGACTATTGTTTACTATTTTCTTTCTTCCAAATGTGTTTCTGTTCAAAGCGTCTGAGGCTCTAACAGGCGTTGATACGGACTCGCCTCTCTTAGCAGATGACACCCAAAAGCCTTACAAAGAGCCAAGTTGTCTCGGAGATGTCATATTAATCCAAATCCTCTGTAGCAGCAGATGCCCTTATTATGGGATAGCGAGCATGAAATAGGCTGTCCCCATGGGGACCGAGCTTCGCAGGACTATCCCACACGCAGACACGAGGGATGGAAAACAATGGAGATGATTTGATTGACGGACGGGTTATATCATCCATTCTGATAGTCTACGTTGAGGACTATGAGGAATGTAATACTGACACCTGACATGACATAGACTACTGCGGCTGTCCCTGGACGCTGTCAAACTGGCCAGGGGACACGGTGACAACAACAGAGACCAGATATTGCGTGTACAGTGCGTAGCCTACTGCGGTTATATGAAAGGACGCGTGTGGCTGTGATATCGTCTAGGTTTGAGACATATATATTGGACCTATATCTAAGGGCTACTTCCCCTAACATGAACCCTCAACCCTTTTCCTGTCAATACAACTGAAATAGGGAGTGGGGAACCTCGCCTGTGTTATGGCGTACAGGGATCGCTATATGTTCAGCCCCTCGCTGGGACGCGTAATAGGCGCACCAGTGATATAGGCTACAATTCATTCATTCATTACGGAGTCCGTTGCCTCAGGCTATTCACAGATGAGATCTATCGGGAGCGTTTTACTTTTGCTTTCATTAAAAAAAAAGGGGGATCTCCATATCGCCCGGGACCTTCTTTGAATTCTTCCAACCGATTCAGAAAGCGTTTTCGGTTTTGGATACCGGGAATGTTTTCCACCCACAACATAACCCGTTCTTCTGTGTAGCGGCTACTGTCAATATATGGATTGTGTACCGCGGGTACGCGCGACCCTCTCCAGGCCAAGTCAAGATGGACCGAGGTCCGCAGAGAGCGCGTAACAGCAGGTGCGCGGAACTGTCCCGGCGAACTGCCCCCCCAAATATTCAAGTGACAGGGCGAAATAGTCTGCGCATTTACTGTCCAGCACACACCCACCTTCACTTGAAACGACACCAAACGTTAAGGCGCCGATCTAGAGCAGGAATTAACATATTGGTGAATATTCATCCCCAGCGCACACAGTAGCCTACATCCACGCTACTCTGGCTTAAATCAACTCTTACCTGTGCGCAGGAGGTATGTGAGGATGATCATGGACAGGGGGACGCAGTAGTTCCAAACGGTCACAAATGCCATCGTTTACTCCCTCTCTGGTTTCTTCCTTGATAGGCTATTCCTCTTGCTTGAAGATGCCAAAGTGACATGAACCCGCAGGTTCACTGGCGAACAGAGACGGTGTGGAGCCTATATTCGTCTGAGTCGCTTCTTATTACATACAGGCTAGTGCACACACACACGCGCGGCTTAGGTCCCCCTCAGAATTGGTTGAATATGATGTGGGTGGTTCGTCCGGTTTTCTTGGTTACTCTGAAATGTAAATGTATTTCAAAGTATGCGAATAGGGCGGGACTCAGAGCTTCTTCAACCAATAGCGTGAGGGGAAAGACAGGCGGAGGCGTGTGTAGCGAATGCCGAGGGTGGGTATTTCTTTCAAGGGAGGGATAGCAGGTTGTAACTTAAATGAATTGATAACCATTCGCTGTAAGTGATTGATAACCAGCATTAGGGTACTAATGTAAACCAGTAATACGTTAATACAATGTCTAATTAAATTGGGTGGGTGTTATAGCCTACACCTGTTACCCGATTTTGAAGCTAGGATTACCAGTTAGCCAATGTGTGTAGGCGGTGTGTTTAATTTGACCTGTGCGGGGTCAGGGTTAGGGATATAACATACCCTATACTTTCTGGGACCCTATAGGGTAATTATGTTATAGGTCTCTTCTACTGTTGTATTATGCGGATTTCAAAAGACATAATAACCTGCCCCCAAAATAGCCTAATGACCTCGTCAAGCCACAGTGCTAACTTCTAAACCGTTTTGGGTGAACTGCCGTTTACAATAACGGCCATGGAGCGGAACCAAAAGTTCCCCTGCGGTTCCGGGTATCCTAGGTAGGTCCTGCTTAGACCGTGCGCGCAAATGGGTCTTTTAGAAGTGCTCACTGTCTGAAACTGGGTTTACCGTCATGCTGTGGTCACAATGTGCCTTAAATTGCAATTTATAGTCAGAAGCGTAGCGGACCCATTATGAAAATGTTTATTTTATTTCCTATGGGGTGAATCAAAATCTAGTTTCAAAGTTTTGTATTTAGCGACCCCCTCGGACCAAACAGGGGAATAGCATGGCAGAGAGTCTTGTGAAGTCGGATGCATGATGAACTGTTTGTTTGACCTCCATCCCATTCATTCATTGCCTCAAACGACCTACTTATTCAAAGGAAATTGCTGGATAGGCTATAGATACGTTGCTTTGAACCAATCATTGCGTTGGCCCCATCTCCAAGCGATGGAGCTGCTGTTCTCCTTCCGCTCCGTATGTCCTTTGATTTCCACTTGTCTGAGAAACGCTCTCTTTCATCATTTTGTTTGGGCAAGCATAATATCCGCCTCCCGCATTTTGCACGCCGTCTCATTTTCCCTCTAGGAGTGTTTGTGTTCCCCAGTTGGCGGGGAGGCAGCGGCTGCTCCCCCCTCACCAGATGGGGTACTGCCGGGGCGTAATGAGGGGAGAACACCTGCCTCTCCAGAGTTACTTTTTCCCATCGTTCATTTTCAGTCCATCCGACACAACATATGCTAGATGAACATACAAAATCAAGTGACCGCGACGGCAACAACGTGCGGTGATGGCGCGCCGTTTTACGCGCCTGGCACTGCAGTGCAATACAGTAATGATGTGTAATAGGAACACAGAGGAGTGTGTTTGCATACCAGATGGTGTGGGAGCGGCCTCAAAACGACCCGAATAGTTGTCGCTCTTTCAGAGCTGTATTTTATTGACAGATGTCTTGCTCGTTTACTTGATTGGGGCATTGAGAAGCATTAACAGCGAGTATCCTACATGCAATCACCGTTTTAAATGGTCTTGACGCACGGTCCACGGGCATATGCCTACCTGAACTGGCCTGGGTCATCCATCAGCATCGTCCTTATGGACTTTAGCCAGGAGAATTGCATGCAGCAGATCGATATCCTCTGCAGACTCCACCGCTGTTAAAAGCTATTCTAGTCTATAATGATGTCAAGAGCACGTGACCTCTGAGTCATCAAGGTCACAGGTCAATTTGAGCTACCAGTCAAGCACAGTTGGGGGTTGAGAGCGGTTGAGAGGCCTGGAGACCTGGCCGTATCGCCAGCAATGCTCATCAAGGTAGCCTATACACCTTTTCACCCATGAGTGACTCAAAGGCCAAAATAAAATGATGTTCACTGGCATTTCAAATGAGGTGTGCTCCACATTTCCAAATTGAATTTTCCAGTGAAGCATGACTATTTTTGAAAATGACTTGGCTGCTGACTGTGTGGACAATGTTTAGACCTTAGGTCTGGAGTCTGGACCTGTAGGCCGACACCAAGGTGCAGTGCTGTGATTGCCAATTAAAGGGCAATTACACCCAATTGCCTTTTTCCATCTGCTTTTTATTTTCCAAACATGCATTCAGGCAGAGCAGCACCGGCCTAGCCTGGCAGGCAGCCTGCCTCATGTCCTCTCCCCTGAGATTAGACCACCGGGAGGTGTTGCCACCAACAACAATGGCCAAACTGCTTGGAGGAAAAACAAAGCAGATTTAAACTGTCATAGAAATTGTAGTTTCACCATTTCCTTTGTAATTCACCACCTCCCTCAACCTTTCACATAGCTGTGCTAATACAGGATGACCTCTCCAGGAGGTCGAGACACCTAGACGTTGTCTGCTCCAGAATAACCATCCTTTGTCCCATTGTCCCTGCAGGAATTACCGCCTTTTCTCATGTCACGTGTCTGTATTCTCGACCACTGTTGATGACGCCTGCCATTTAATATGACGTGTACAATGGGTTAGCCAATCACATCCTGGAAGCGCCATACCTGTGTTTTGCTTGAATATAAGGCTGCGCAAGACCAGGCTGCAGCACTTCACTTGGATAGACCACCACTCCTGAAGTCCTTGTGCTCGTATGTTTTCTCAATAAACCAGAGTTAACCTGTTTGAGCGAATCTTGGCAAATCCTTTTTGACTAGATCAGTTAAAAATCCATTACAATACGAATAGACCTAAAAGTATCGCTTTTGCAATACATTTTTATTGAAATGAAGACAAGGATTTGACGTATTGCACTATAGTGTTAGTGTATGTAGCGTGAGCCTAAAACACCTGTTTTCATTCAGACACGTGGGTTTGCTGTAGCCTATAAAGGGAGGCTAGTCTTTGCCCTCGTGTTCAATGGTTTTAATTACAACTAGGCCCACAATGAATGTGCAACAGTTGATTATTCAAGATTACTTTTTTAGTAACTGCCTTATGTACGGGCTATTCAAATATTTATTTGAGTGTGATTACACTAACTAAAGCCACATTTCTTAAAGCTATCTCTTAAAAATGGCAGGGCTGTATTTTGAAAAATAAATGGAATGTTTTTTTTAATGTTCGTGGACTTGTACACTGACGCGCACAAAAGCAGCAGACGAGGGTGTGGAGCTGCACCCAGGAGACGAGGGCGTGGAGCTGCAGCCCAGGAGACGAGGGCGTGGAGCTGCAGCCCAGGAGACGAGGGTGTGGAGCTGCACCCAGGAGACGAGGGCGTGGAGCTGCAGCCCAGGAGACGAGGGCGTGGAGCTGCAGCCCAGGAGACGAGGGTGTGGAGCTGCAGCCCAAGAGACGAGGGACGTGGAGCTGCAGCCCAGGAGACGAGGGTGTGGAGCTGCAGCCCAGGAGACGAGGGTGGGGCTGCAGCCCAGGAGACGAGGGTGTGGAGCTGCACCCAGGAGCGCGCGAGAGTAATCAGTCTAATAACATTATCCCGGCTGTGCTCCGCTGCGCGTGCTGCACTTAATGGAGTGTCATTGTTAAACCGGCGCGTTCTCCGTTATTAACGGCAGCCTACGGTCAACCAACCACACAGAGATAATAAAGCCACATAAAACCACACATAACTTCGGCAGACAGCTGCAGTGAAACACGTAGTTATGGGCGCCGTTATGGTAATACGCTATGGTGAGGCAGCACCGCGTAAAGGCTTACAAGGCAACAGAGGAGAAAATTAAAAAGATGTCCTGGCGATAAGCTCTGAAGTTAACGTGGACAATAGTGAACAGAACAGGCCAAACATAGCTGCGAAGCCATGCCAACGTTTGCAAAGTTTCAAGGTGGTCTGTCTCCCATTACTGATATTTTCTGTCTTTCTCTGTCGGTTTGGACTGAAAGGTTTTTGGATGGAGAGAGAGAGAGAGGGGTGTAGGGAGAGGCAGCTGTGAGGAGAGAGAAAAGAGGAGGGAGAGAGAGGTTATTTTCAGTAAAGGTCAATTTTAGAGGAAAGCCGTGTCTAGTGGAGAATAACTGTGGTAAACAAGCCGGCATAGAAGGAGGATGCAGGCCCAGGATGGCATCAGATTGAGTGTGCTGCCAAGCGTGCACCAGCGTCTGGCTGCTTTCACCACATTGTCGATACTCCACTCGGCTCCATATTTCCTGGGCCTAAAGAAAATCAGTTTTGAACACTAAAGTATGACACTCTGGATTTCTCAAAGCAGTTTAATGCCCTAGATATCAAAAGTACAGTGAAAAGAATAGCGAAGTGCAAAGTCACATTTTTTCAGTTATCGGCATTCAAATATTGCACTCTAGCACATATACACATTTCAAGGTTGCATTTCATCTTATTCTGAAAAAAAAAAAAAGATTCATCTTCAACAATCTATGTCTGGTAAAATCATCAATATTGCAGGAAAAAAAGGCTTTGTGTGCTACACAGGGCCACAGTGATATGAGACAATGATTTTTTATTTTTTAAGCTCAAGGCTACAGTATAACTGTGCCTATGAAATGCTTTGAGAAAGATACTCGTTCAGCACACAGAACTTACCCACTTCACCTCAGAATCTCCATTTTGTAAGCTTGCAAAATCAATAGACAGAACTTTGACCATCCTTTGTTCCAGAAACACCCTTGAAGCCCATGCCCTGCTGAAAACGGGTTATACACCGCCCGGTAAAACAATCACTTATCCAACTCTCTCTTCCACCCTCCACCCTTTACAAAGCCTTCGATTTTATTCTGCATCCAGTCTCCGTACCACCCCCACCCCCACCTCCGCCCTCCTTCCCGGATTAACACAGTCATCCATAACCTTAACACCTCTCCTCCTTTTTGGCACCCTTCCTTTATCCTATTCCTCACTTCCTCCCCTCCCCCCCCTCCTCCAGCCCTCCGAGCGGTCAGACCAGGGGCTGCTTGTCCCCGCTGGTGGAGGGCAGAGACTCCACGCTGGCCTTGTAGATGGGCTTCTTCTGGGAGTGGTCATCACTGCAGGTGAAAGAATCAAATGAAACTTTATTTGTATAGCGCATTCCATACACAGAGGCAACACAATGCGCTTTACAGAGAAGGCTGTAGTCTATTAGTATATGCTTCTGCCTCTTTCTTTCTTTCTTTCTTTCACCTTCTCTCATGCAAAGACACACCCACAAATACATAGAGCTCCATCCAAACCTCACACCCTTATAACAACTGTGACCAGTCTATACTGTCATCTACGCATGGAGCCACGTGTCTATGTATTTATGAGTATATCTGTCCAGCCGATATAGAGCTAAACGCACCTCAACCTGCGAGGTCACAAGCTGCTTGAGGGAGCTGTGGGTGAAACCACAGAGACATGAAACCTGGGAGGGTTTTTATTAGGGTGGCGTGACGGAAGCATCTCGTTCAGCGACGGAAGCAGAGCTAAACCCATGCTGTGGAGCTACGCTTGGAAACCCTGAGCCGCCTTCCTTTGCACACGCCTGTGTCAGGGAGTGAGTGTGTGTGTGTGTGTGTGTGTGTGTGTGTGTGTGTACACACACAGGAGAGCCAAGGAGAGGTTCAGACTGAGCCAAGCCTGTCAGATCCACCTAGACCCAGTTTTCCACACACACACACACACACACACAGGCAGGCATGAACACAGGCATACACGCACGCACACACACGCTCTCTCTCTCTCTCTCTCTCTCTCTCTCCCCCTCTCACACACACACACACACACTTTATAAGGAGTGCTAGCCTTGGAACCGTTGAAATGAAAATTAAATATTAAATTAACAGTTGCATAATGTATTGACATAAAGGGGGATGGAGGGAACGGAATGAGACCTAAAGGACAGAAAAGAGAGAGAGAGAGAGACACACACACACACACACAGTCAAGAAGGTCACCGAGGGCTCAGGGGCCGGGGCCCCTCACTCACATGGGTCCCTTGATGCTCCTGCTCTGCTTGACCCTGCGGCACAAGAACACGGACATGGACAGGATGAGCACCAGCATGGCCACGCCCGCCGCTGAGGTCATCAGCACGAGACGGCCGTTGGTGGACTCGTACCAAGAGGCATCCTCTGGAGGACACAGGGAGAGGGGGCAGTGTTAATATTAATACCAACAAGCTGACTATAGATAATAATCAACAGTGCATAGCAGTATTCATTCCCGTGAATAAAAGGTTATTACAATGTTTTTTTATTTAATTTATTTAATTAATATGTTTTGTTTTGCATTACCCGCTCGTACACCGGATACAAATTGGACAGTAGAACAAAGTATGACTGATGATGAAGCGTTGGTCCTAATAAAGCATATTTAGTGTATAATTTTACCGTGTTTTCACATGTATAATGTAATTGCCTAAATTGCACTTTAGAGGCTGCATAATTGAATTAATGATAATCATTGGGGTTATAAATGACCCTGACAGATAAGGCAGCGTGTGTAAACGTGTGTGGTGCCTCTAATGCAGAATAATCCTTCCACAGGTCATATATTGGATCAGCATACATTTGTATGTACAGTAATTAGTTCTCTTCTTCTCCTCCTGGCGTTTTAACTCGGAGAGAGTTCTTTAATTCCCGAGCTCACAAACGAGGCATTGGGAGGTTCGTATGCCTTAGGTGGTCATCGTACGCGCTCACCGCTAGCCAATCCCAGAGCTGCTCGGCCTGGGTCCTGCGACCCTGTCCCCACCCCTGGGTCCTACGACCCTGTCCCCACCCCTGGGTCCTGCCACCCTGTCCCCACCGACCCTGTCCCCACCCCTGGGTCCTACGACCCTGTCCCCACCCCTGGGTCCTGCGACCCTGTCCCCACCCCTGGGTCCTGCCACCCTGTCCCCACCCCTGGGTCCTGCGACCCTGTCCCCACCCCTGGGTCCTGCCACCCTGTCCCCACCCCTGGGTCCTGCCACCCTGTCCCCACCCCTGGGTCCTGCCACCCTGTCCCCACCCCTGGGTCCTGCCACCCTGTCCCCACCCCTGGGTCCTGCGACCCTGTCCCCACCCCTGGGTCCTGCTACCCTGTCCCCACCCCTGGGTCCTGCGACCCTGTCCCCACCCCTGGGTCCTGCGACCCTGTCCCCACCCCTGGGTCCTGCCACCCTGTCCCCACCCCTGGGTCCTGCGACCCTGTCCCCACCCCTGGGTCCTACGACCCTGTCCCCACCCCTGGGTCCTGCCACCCTGTCCCCACCCCTGGGTCCTGCGACCCTGTCCCCACCCCTGGGTCCTACGACCCTGTCCCCACCCCTGGGTCCTGCGACCCTGTCCCCACCCCTGGGTCCTGCCACCCTGTCCCCACCCCTGGGTCCTGCCACCCTGTCCCCACCCCTGGGTCCTGCCACCCTGTCCCCACCCCTGGGTCCTGCCACCCTGTCCCCACCCCTGGGTCCTGCCACCCTGTCCCCACCCCTGGGTCCTACGACCCTGTCCCCACCCCTGGGTCCTACGACCCTGTCCCCACCCCTGGGTCCTACGACCCTGTCCCCACCCCTGGGTCCTGCTACCCTGTCCCCACCCCTGGGTCCTGCGACCCCGTCCCCACCCCTGGGTCCTGCGACCCCGTCCCCACCCCTGGGTCCTGCGTCCTGCGACCCTGTCCCCACCCCTGGGTCCTGCGACCCTGTCCCCACCCCTGTAGAGTACCGGGTCTCTGTCTGAGCTGTTGCAGCGTTGAAATAACTGCGGAGTTGCTTTTTTTGGGTTCTTTTTTTGCTTGTCAACTCACAGTGGTAGTGTAGCTCTTTAAAAGTACAATTCATAAAGATCTAATGACCAATGTTGTAGGCTACTGAGAGGGTGGGTTCGTTGTCTAATTTATTAACACCCCCCCCCCCCCCCCCCCCCGTGTAAAGTCTATGGTGAGATGCAAGAAATATTGAAAAGTGGAACCGGTAACAAGTTGCTTCATCACCGTGCTATACTCAACCCAAACACTACTACCAATCCAGTGCACCTGCCCCTCTCCTACAGGTATAACTACCTGCCCCTCTCCTAGAACTACCTGCCCCTCTCCTAGAACTACCTGCCCCTCTCCTAGAACCACCTGCCCCTCTCCTAGAACTACCTGCCCCTCTCCTAGAACCACCTGCCCCTCTCCTAGAACCACCTGCCCCTCTCCTAGAACCACCTGCCCCTCTCCTAGAACTACCTACCCCTCTCCTAGAACTACCTGCCCCTCTCCTATAACTACCTACCCCTCTCCTATAACTACCTGCCCCTCTCCTAGAACTACCTGCCCCTCTCCTAGAACTACCTGCCCCTCTCCTAGAACTACCTGCCCCTCTCCTAGAACTACCTGCCCCTCTCCTAGAACTACCTGCCCCTCTCCTAGAACTACCTGCCCCTCTCCTATAAGTCCCTAGCGTAGCTCTAGGTGAAGAACATGAAGGTGTCACCTGGCAGCACGGTGATGCTGATGGTGAGGCTCTTCCTCAGCGAGGCCACGGCGGGGTGGGACGCCACGCAGGTGAACGAGCCCCCGTCCTCAGCACGCACCTTCTTCAGGCTCAGCTTGGAGCTGGGCAAGATCCAATCCTCACCCTGGGAGAGAGGGAGGGAAAGAGAGTGAGGGCGGAGTGAGAGAGAGAGAGTAAGAGATAGAGGGCGGAGTGAGAGACAGAGAGAGAGAGGGTGGCGGGAGAAGGATGGAGGCAGAGAAAGAGGGAGAGGGTGGAGTGAGAAAGAGAGAGAGAGAGAGGGTGGGTGGGGGGGTGGGGGAGAGAGGGCAGGAGAAGGATGGAGGGAGAGAAAGAGGGAGAGGGTGGAGTGAGAAAGACAGAGAGAAAGAGGGTGGGGGGGTGGGGTGGGGGAGAGAGGGCAGGAGAAGGATGGAGGGAGAGAAAGAGGGAGAGGGTGGAGAGAGAGAGAGAGAGGGTGGGGGTGGGGTGGGGGAGAGAGGGCGGGAGAAGGATGGAGGGAGAGAAAGAGGGAGAGGGTGGGGAGAGAGAGAGAGAGAGAGGGTGGGGGAGAGAGGGCGGGAGAAGGATGGAGGGAGAGAAAGAGGGAGAGGGTGGAGAGAGAGAGAGAGAGGGTGGGGTGGGGGAGAGAGGGCAGGAGAAGGATGGAGGGAGAGAAAGAGGGAGAGAAAGAGGGAGAGGCACTCAGAAAGGAGCAGAGAAAGGTAGAGAGAGAGAGAGAGAGATACAGACAGAACTCTATTCTTATCTCAGCTGTATTAGGCAGGACAATAATTCAGTCATAAGACAGGATTACCTGAGCGGTAATGAACATAAACAACACCAGCCAGTGACCTAGATGAGGAGATCAGCGGAGAATAGCTCGGTAGCGGCGCACGCCGCTAACATGAACCAGAGCGGGGGGAATTGTTGACACAAAAATAGCGAGGACAGAAAAAAAACAGAACAACACCCAGGGGAGAGGAAGACAACAGGAGAGACCGTGATGAGGAGACAAACCCGCCAACCAACAAAAAACAAAAAAATTACACCAATGCAAATGATTTGGCTCCCGGGAAGCTCATCTCCTGCCAAGGAAGTCCATTGGATTTGTATGGGGATGAATTAAGAGGATTTCCAGTAAATGCCAGGTTTGGCCAAAACAACATTCTGTATGCAAATCCAGCTCCCGGTTCGCTCCAATCACGTCTCTCCACCCAGACGTCATTACCAAAGGCAGAGCGCCATCAGCTGCTGTCCCTCCGCTAGCCTGGACTGTGTCATATCTACCTGGCTGCAGAAAAAACAACTGTTTCCCTACACACCTCTAACCCCCCTAACAACACACACACACACACGTGCGCACACGCACACCCCTACATTCTGCCTTTATATAACCATACGCTCAAATCCAAACGTTTCCAAACATTTCTGCAAACGCCGTATGGCGAGGTGGGGGGGGGGCGTGGGGCTCAGTGAGGCGAGGCCAGCCTCCGTCAGGGAGGGGGGACACCCTGGTGTTTGTGTGTAACACGCTGAACGGACGCTCACGCGTGGAGGCGTGACACCAAATGACATGACAAAGGCCTGGCGGGGAGAGGCTGAAGGGTGAGAATTGAATCCGTTGTCGAAAACCCGATTTGGAATGATTTCTATACATAAGAACATCAGGCATAATGCTTTTATCAAATGATGAAAGGGCAAGTCATCCATCATGCCTGCATGCCTCTACACGTGTCCTGTTATGTGACTGAACCGGCACATGCTACATTCTACCAGTAGGGGGCAGCAAATTCACCCACCACGTTTCCATTTTAAATAGCTGTTACAAGACTGGCATTTACACCGAGGTCGGAGCTAAGAGGCTTGTTGTGTCGGATACAGCTAGCGCAATAATTTCAGCGTGGTTAACCAGACAATGGAAAAATCATTAAGAATCTATCCACATAGCTGTTTTCAGGTTGACTGACTCTCTAGACATCATTACACTATTAATCCTCTGAGTGGGCAAACCGCTGCCCCGAGAGGGAACGACCAATCAAAGAAGCCTTCCATTTAGACAGAGAGAGAGGGGGGGGGGGGGGGGGGGGTTGGGGAGAGAGAATGTGTGTGTGTGTGTGTGTGTGTGTGAGGCAGAGTGAGTGAGCGAGCGACGAACACAGAGTGCGACAGAGAAAGAGAGACAGAAAGAGAGACAGAGAAAGAGACAGAAAGAGAGACAGAGAAAGAGAGACAGCCCCGGTGATGGGGGCCGGTCGGCCTCTAACCTCCTTCCTCCAGTAGTACGTGAGGGCCTGGGAGGCCGAGGCGGAGCAGTTCACCTCCACGTCGTCCCCTAGTGGCACGCGCAGGTCCTGCAGCGAGCTGGTGAAGTAGCGACTGTACCCCTCCCGAAACACCGTGAGCTCCCGCATGTCTGAGAGCAGGATTACAGGACCGGTTAACAGAGGAGGTTAGGGTGTGTGTGTGTGTGTGTGTGTGTGTGTTGGGCCACGGTGTGTGTAGAGGATCTTGAGTAAACAACTCGGGGTCTATTTGAGGAGCTCTCTTCAAACCCCCCCCCCCCCCCCACGCAGTCCCCCGGGCCGGCGCGGTCGATAGTTCTGATAGGCTTCATCTCCCAGAGTCGTTACAGTGGTGCCGTGCTGTGTATAATGCTTCATTTTCCTCCCGCCCCCACGTCAATTGAGGGAGCGTTTCCATCGAGCATCGGCCCTCCTCTCCGGCTGTCCCTTCTAATCACTCCTCCCTATTGATCCGTGTGCCGGGCGGGGGAGCCTATCAAACCACATTACGCTCCATTTGGACGCCACAGAGAAGTGGGGGGGGGGGGGGGGGGGGGGTGCTAGGACACGCCCCCTTCGTCATGTCCTTGACAGTGTCAGTGGCGCATCAGCAGACCCAGACTCTGCGGATGCCAGGGTAATAATAATATTATGTTGTTATAAATTATAATAATATTATGTACGTTTAAGGCGTTTAAGGGGCGGAGCTAAGTTACAGGCCGCAATTTCACCACGCAGGCGGAAATGCTGGAATAACAAGACGTGGCAACTGGTAGGGGTGAGTCATTGAAGTAGGACGCTACTAGGGCGCTATGGCTCAGTGACACAATCTGATATCAGGTGGATTTAATTAGTTGTACATGTGGTCCCCCACCCGTTCACCTTATTCACACGGCCGCCATTTTGTCAAGTCTGACGTAACGAGGTGGGAGAATGCAGAAGCACCAGTTGTCTTCAATGTTGAAAGATCGCTATGATAACACCACTTCAAGAATCGATACAGTAAAACTAGGCAGAGTACACTATCGGAATTACAAACTCATCATAACCGACTCCAATTGTTTTTCATTGCTGTTGTTTTCGCGTTTGGAAATACATGTAAGTGAATGAGCATCAGCAACAATCGGAGTGTGGTTATGATGAGTTTGTAATTTTCATATTGTACTCTGCCTGTTAGTTTTATTATTTCGGTTCTTGAAGTGGCGATCGTTTAACATTGGAGACAACGGGCACTTCCGCATTCTCCCACCTCATTATGTCAGACTTGACCAAATATACAAGTATACACACAGTGCACGGCGAGGGTCAGAGGCCATGGACCCCCGTATACTCACAGTGTATGGCGAGGGTCAGGGGCTCCGGACCCCCGTATACTCACAGTGCACGGCGAGGGTCAGGGGCCCCGGACCCCCATATACTCACAGTGCACGGCGAGGGTCAGGGGCCCCGGACCCCCGTATACTCACAGTGCACGGCGAGGGTCAGGGGCTCAGAGACGTTACTGGCGGCGGTGGCGTTCTCGGTGGCGCAGCGGTAGGGTCCCTGGAAGAAGCTCTGAACGTTGGCGATGAACAGGAGCAGGCGTCCGTCGGCGCGGCTGATCTCCACGCCGTAGCCCGCGAAACAGCGGTAGCCGTAGCCGTAGACATCCCTCTCCTTCTCCGGCTCCAGGCGGTACCACTCCTTCATGTACTGACGGTGGGGGGGGGAGGGGGGGGGGAGAGAGGGAGAAAATAAAAAAGAATGACATTTATCTAATCTGCAAACAGCAGCAGTCGGGCGCTGTCATAAGAAGACGCCCTGATAATGTGTGACCGCCCTCCCGAGGATGACCCAGTCTCCGGGCCGCTCGGCACCGAAGCGCTGGCCTTTTTAAATACCGTGCGACCGATAAGCCGCACGCTGTGAGCAGCGAGCAAACACATTTTTGCAAACTGTGGCGTAGGCAGTCTCTTCTCGACGGCGGAAACATTCATGTAACTGGCTGGTGGCCAGCTCTCACGTTTGGTGTCTGGCTTTCTGGGAACTAGTAACACAATAGCTGGTATGAACACGCCATGCTGCTGCTGCTGCTGCTGTTGACAGTGTAAGCTCACCTTAGACAAGCGCTCAAAGTAAACCTGACTGGCGTTGAGCTCCGGGTCGGAGATCAGGCACTCCAAGGTGACCAAGTCCCCCTCCAGAACCGGCTGAGCTGGACCCCGGACCGTCAGAGTGGCTGACGGACAAGGAGAAAGAAAAACAAATTACAGCTTCATGAGACCATGGTGCCTGAGGAACTGTCTAGGGGGAAAGTGGGATAAGTTGTTTCACTGCAGGCTAGGTCTAAACTGCGTGCGCAGGTACGCCTGCGGGATCTCATGTGTTGCGCGTTCGGCCGCACGTTTCCAAAACAACTTCTCCCATTTCCGACTCTTTGTCTGCGCGGGCTGGGTTGGCCTTCAGCAAGAATGAAACATCCAAGCCCAAACACAGGAACATATCAACTACACCAACGGGTTCTTCTGCTTTAGAAACGATACTGATTACAACAGACTCTCAGCTTGACTTATTTGTCACATTTCCTTCCTTGTGCACCGTTTGCAGGAAGTGTCACACTTTCACAGACCTGCGACACAAACAACACACATTGAAAACAACCAGGCTCCTGTTGTTCAGCGACTTGAGTTGATTTCTCATATCACACAGACTGTAAGTCTCATCGGGCTTAGGCACTAGAATTAAATTGGTTTCACACTTGCAGTTCAATAGAAATAAATTGGTTTCACACTCTCAGTTCCACATTCAAGTGGTTTATCAGGGAAACGCCAATCCTCTCGCAGTGATGGTAAACATTTCCTATGAAGTCCCCCACCCACACACACACACACACCGCACGCACGCACACATACAGGCTAAATAAAAGCTAAATGTACAGATGAAAAGATGATGAATCAGTAATTGAAATCAAGTTGGAATGTTGCCGAGTACAATCAGTGAAAACTGAAACGCATAATGAAGTGAGAGGAGTTAGCAGGAAATAATAACCATGAATAAGATAATATTTACCAAAGCTGCCATGAATGTGTACAATCACTAAGATTGCGAAGAACAAAAATCCTTTCATATCTTTTGATACTCGAGGGCGTCGATTGTGAAATTGTCAAGCTGTCCTCATGAGATACGAACTGTCTGAAATGAAAGTTGGGCTCTATTTATTCATATAAGAAGGGGCGTGGCCTTTAGTTCTTCCTCAAACCCAGTTTTCGTCCCCTACTCTAATAACTATGAGCTATGCTGAAATTTGCAGAGTATTTTTGGAAGTTATTTTAGTTTCAATTCTCCATTTGGTTTCAAGGAGAATGTAGGCTTGGCGATGTTGACATTCTGTAATAAAACGATGGTCTTATAAGCTTTTACAAAAGCGCGTCATGTTTCCAGGCTCTGTGCACCAGCTCCACTACTTCCTGAAAGTCACTTGGCATCTTTATTTCCTGTCCTATATGATTGGATTAAGTGATTAATCAGGTGTGCCGCAGACCCAGCACACATCTGATTAATCACTTAATCCAATCATAAATAAATAAAGATGCCAAGTGACTTTCAGGAAGTAGTGGAGCTGGTGCACAGAGCCCAAAGGTCAATGACCCGAGTGTACCACAACTGAAAGGCTGCATTATGTTTCAGTTTGACGCTTCTGCGCGTCGGGTAGTTTTACGCGGCGCTTCACCCAACACAACGTTTTGTTGAAGTTAGATTTCCGAGACACTCCGAGAAAACGATTGCGGTTGAATAGGCCTCTATCTAGCGATCGTTATTCTTCTCTGGATGAATTCTAGCACGGAATTATCAGCCCTGTCATCAGATACGGCTTGTCATACAATAGCACGCCTAGGCCTAAGAACAACACGAGAAGAGGGCGGCCGGGTGGTTTCACTTCCCTCACGAGAAGAAACAATTAAAATGTACAGTAAACATATTGTCCCCCACCCTTGATGCGCCTTTCCTTTGTGGCAACGTAGGTAGGCTATGATAAACTACTCCCTAAATGAGAAGCCTAACATGTGGCTCTATAGAATGAGGCTAAGCCAGGACACCTAAGGCGACATATCTATGTGCATTTCAAAAGTAGACGTGTCCCTGGGTAGAATACATTAGGCTATATGTCTTCTACTAAATCACACAGTCTATAGTTTACGTGTTTTAAGCTAATGTTAATGAGAAAATAAAGGCAACGCTTTATAATACAGCCTGTGTTTTACCCGTGTCTTACCAGTGTCTTATCTGTGTCTTACACTGTGTTACCAATGTCTTACACTGTCTTACCAATGTCTTACACTCTTACCAATGTCTTACACTGTCTTACCCGTGTCTTACCAGTGTCTTACCAATGTCTTACATTGTCTTACCAATGTCTTACACTGTCTTACCAGTGTCTTACACTGTCTTACCAATGTCTTACACTGTCTTACCAATGTCTTACACTGTCTTACCAATGTCTTACACTGTCTTACCAATGTCTTACACTGTCTTACCCGTGTCTTACACTGTCTTACCAATGTCTTACACTGTCTTACCCGTGTCTTACACTGTCTTACCAGTGTCTTAGTGGGGAAACAAAAAGCCGAGAGCTGTACTGGGTGTACGACTGATTTAATGAGACACCGATGTCTATAATAAACAGTATTAGGCTACAGCTTTCACTTCTTGTTGCTGCACGGAGCAGCCATCTGGTCGGGTTAACAGAACGTGCGTGACACAGCTGGCTAATGTGTTCATGGACATATTCAACCTCTCCCTCTCTACTGGAATAGTCCATCCATCATTGTCCTGCCAAAGAAAAACATGGTAACATGCTTAATTGACTAGCGTCCTGTTGCCCTCACTTCTATAGTAACCAAATGCTTTGAGAGGCTTGTTAAAAGATCTAATCGTTTGCATGATACCGCCCACTCTGGACCCTTACCAATTTGCATACAAACAAAACGCCATATCCACAACACCTCTGACTCTCAATACAGGAGCCCCCCAGGGCTGTGTGCTGGGCCCTCTCTACTTCCTGTACACCTACAACTGTGTAGCCACGCGCAGCTCCACCAGGGACGATAATAGGCCCGATTACTAACACCGATGAGATGGCCTACAGGAGTAATGTGAACAACCTGACACAGCGATGCCAGGAGAACAACCTCCTTCTCAGCATCGACAAGACCAAGTCAACGCTCTCAAGGCAAGAGGAGCTGATTGTAGACTTTAGAAAGAAACCAGCCCCTGCAAATGGGAGGCGCATTAATACTGAAAATGGAATGATAGGTCCCAGGTGTGTGTTACAAAGTATTTTAACACGGCTTCCAGCCAATCAGAATCAAGAACCAGAACTAACCGTTGTATAATGGGAAATAAACACTAGTTCCTTCGCGAAGAAGGCACAGCAGAGTATGTACTTCCTGAGGCATCTGAAAATGTTCGGACTACCATAGAAAATGATGGTACTCTTCTACACCTCCGTCATCGAGTCCATCCTCACCTCCTCCATCACCACCTGGTACTCCACCGCTACAGCCAACCACAGCGCCAGACTACAGCGTGTCATCCAATCTGCCGAGAAGGTGATCGGCTGCAACCTATTGTATTTTAGATTGCTATTCTTGCACTTTGCCTTCAGCACTAGATTATGCTCTTAGTCACTTGTTTTAGAGAGAAGATGCACTTGTGAGTTCTAGCAAGTAGTAGTACATTGGCTTTTCCTACGTTAAATGCAATTATTGTTAGTCGTTTTGGATAAAAGCGTCTGCTAAATGACTGTAATGTACAGTAATGTAACCTGCCCTCCCTCCTGGTCCTGCACAACTCCAGGACTGTGAAGTGGGCCAGGAAGATTGCAGCCGACCCCTCCAACCCCGGCAATCATTTCTTTGTGCCCCTCCCCTCAGGCAGGAGGCTGCGGTCCATCAGGACACGTCTGCATGGAGAAGAGACAGCTTCGTCCCCACGGAGACAGCTTCGTCCCCACGGAGACAGCTTCGTCCCCACGGAGACAGCTTCTTCCCCACGGAGACAGCTTCGTCCCCACGGAGACAGCTTCGTCCCCACGGAGACAGCTTCGTCCCCACGGAGACAGCTTCTTCCCCACGGCCATCAGCGTCTTCAACAAGGCTTGTGTCACATATCACGCCGCACACACCATATACACATACACACACTCACATACACACACTCACATACACACACTCACATACACACACTCACATACACATTACACTCTGCACACTTATACACTGACTGCACTTTTTGTATAGCCTATAGTTTTTTCTTAGCTTATCCTTTTTTACACTAGCATTTTGTACTCGCTCTTTGCACTGTCCTGTCTTTGCACTGTCCTGTCTTTGCACTGTCCTGTCTTTGCACGGCCCTGTCTTTGCACTGTCCTGTCTTTGCACTGTCCTGTCTTTGCACTGTCCTGTCTTTGCCCTGTCCTGTCTTTGCACTGTCCTGTCTTTGCCCTGTCCTGTCTTTGCACTGTCCTGTCTTTGCACTGTCCTGTCTTTGCACTGTCCTGTCTTTGCACTGTCCTGTCTTTGCACTGTCCTGTCTTTGCACTGCCCTGTATTTGCACTGTCCTGTCTTTGCACTGTCCTGTCTTTGCACTGTCCTGTCTTTGCACTGTCCTGTCTTTGCACTGTCCTGTCTTTGCACTGTCCTGTCTTTGCACTGTCCTGTCTTTGCACTGCCCTGTATTTGCACTGTCCTGTCTTTGCACTGTCCTGTCTTTGCACTGTCCTGTCTTTGCACTGTCCTGTCTTTGCACTGCCCTGTATTTGCACTGTCCTGTCTTTGCACTGTCCTGTCTTTGCACTGTCCTGTCTTTGCACTGTCCTGTCTTTGCACTGTCCTGTCTTTGCACTGTCCTGTCTTTGCACTGTCCTGTCTTTGCACTGTCCTGTCTTTGCACTGTCCTGTCTTTGCACTGTCCTGTCTTTGCCCTGTCCTGTCTTTGCACTGTCCTGTCTCGTCCCTGCACCCTGTCCAATGTTCTTTCTATGTTATGCACCACGACCGAAAGAAAATTCCTAGTATGATGAGCACACACACACACACACACACACACACGTACACACACACACACACACACACACACACACACACACACACACACACACACACACACATACACACACACACTCAGCCTGTGCATACACAAACACATGCACATTTTATTATCTTGTATTTAATTATGTTGTTGCTACAAGGCCGAGGAGACAAAAAGGATATAAGGATAAAGGTCCTTGAATCTTGTTGTGGGCGGGTCATCAGGTCCATGGTCAAGGTTGGGGTAGGTGAGGTGGAAATCCCTGTTCAGGAAGCATTCCAGTTGATATTTCCAGTTGACATTTCCACCAGTGAACTTGAAAGTCCCAGTTCCCAAGACAAGAGTCTCCAATCTGAGTCTGGCACGCATATGAAAGTTTACATATGAAAGATAACACATATTTAAAATCCTAGTTACACATTGTAGTAGGGTGATACATTGTTGTCACGGTGAGGCATGTTGGAGTGCGGGAGGTACAGGAGGGAGAGGGCAGACATGCTCATGTGGTGAGGGTGGGTAGGTACAGGAGGGAGAGGGCAGACATGCTCATGTGGTGAGGATGGGGAGGTACAGGAGGGAGAGGGCAGACATGCTCATGTGGTGAGGGTGGGGAGGTACAGGAGGGAGAGGGCAGACATGCTCATGTGGTGAGGGTGGGGAGGTACAGGAGGGAGGGGCAGACATGCTCATGTGGTGAGGATGGGGAGGTACAGGAGGGAGAGGGCAGACATGCTCATGTGGTGAGGGTGGGGAGGTACAGGAGGGAGAGGGCAGACATGCTCATGTGGTGAGGGTGGGGGAGCCAGTTGTGTCTCTGAGGGTCCTTTTGGGCCATGGGAGTCACCAGTATGAGGTGGGGAGGGCGGTGGCAAGCTTTATGTTCGCTACTGGTCTACATCTTAGGGTGTGAGGGTCTGGGAGGGGTGTAGTACCGTGTCTGGCCAATGAAGAAGAAGAAGAAGAAGATACTGTTGTCAGCCACTAGAGGGCAGCAGAGGAACATCAGAACTGATCACCGGAAACACAACTTGGAAAAACGGAAGTTCTAAACAATAATCTGTTTTCTTGCGAAGCTGTGTGTGTTGCTAGTGAGCAAGTAGACGTGAACGGATTGTTCACTTTGGACTAAAACCTGCAAAACATCCCGTCCAAGACATTAAGACATGGGGAGATAGTGTTTGCTTGTTCAGGTATGGTATGAACGTCTCGATCCCAGGCATGTGTTGTTGGGGGACCTGGCTAGCTAGCTAGCATGCTAACGTGTCTGGATCATGCAAGCTAACTCTCTTAGCTTAGCTAGCTGGAGCTACAGTGAGTCTTCAGTTTGTTCATGTGCTTATGAGCGTCACGTTAGACACGTTTGCTATTTGATTGCCACTTTTATGTGACATTTGACTCGGCTAGGTAATGATCACAGCTAACATTAGCTATCTTTCTACTAGCATTAGCATTAGCTAGTAACGTTAACCAGTTAGAATAGCTAACTAGGATACAGGATGTATTTCTAGAATGTATTTGATATATCTAGCTAACTCACATTAGCCAACCAGCTTCAAGCTAGCTTGTTATGTAAGCAGGGGACATGACATTAACAGCCTCTCTCTGTTTCCAGAACCACGGACCTGGTCCTTCTAGAGGCCAAGCAGCCTCCTGACCCAGAGAGAGGTTCAGCCTCCTGACCCAGAGAGAGGTTCAGCCTCCTGACCCAGAGAGAGGTTCAGCCTCCTGACCCAGAGAGAGGTTCGGCCTCCTGACCCAGAGAGAGGTTCAGCCTCCTGACCCAGAGAGAGGTTCAGCCTCCTGACCCAGAGAGAGGTTCGGCCTCCTGACCCAGAGAGAGGTTCAGCCTCCTGACCCAGAGAGAGGTTCGGCCTCCTGACCCAGAGAGAGGTTCAGCCTCCTGACCCAGAGAGAGGTTCGGCCTCCTGACCCAGAGAGAGGTTCGGCCTCCTGACCCAGAGAGAGGTTCGGCCTCCTGACCCAGAGAGAGGTTCGGCCTCCTGACCCAGAGAGAGGTTCGGCCTCCTGACCCAGAGAGAGGTTCGGCCTCCTGACCCAGAGAGAGGTTCGGCCTCCTGACCCAGAGAGAGGTTCGGCCTCCTGACCCAGAGAGAGGTTCGGCCTTCTGACCCAGAGAGAGGTTCGGCCTCCTGACCCAGAGAGAGGTTCCGCCTCCTGACCCAGAGAGAGGTTCCGCCTCCTGACCCAGAGAGAGGTTCCGCCTCCTGACCCAGAGAGAGGTTCCGCCTCCTGACCCAGAGAGAGGTTCGGCCTCCTGACCCAGAGAGAGGTTCGGCCTCCTGACCCAGAGAGAGGTTCGGCCTCCTGACCCAGAGAGAGGTTCAGCCTCCTGACCCAGAGAGAGGTTCGGCCTCCTGACCCAGAGAGAGGTTCGGCCTCCTGACCCAGAGAGAGGTTCGGCCGCCTGACGCCAGACGGGTCAGATTATGACCCAGTACCAACCGCAGACCAACCGTGCTACCTTCTTCAGCGTGAAACCCGAGGCTTCCTCCACGCCGCCTCTCGCCACCAGCATGGCCAACAGCACAGCTGTCCCGGGGAAGGCTCTGGGCACATCTGGCCCTGCTGGTCGAGTCAGTCCAGAGGGAACCCAGGTGAGCTATAACCCTAATACCCTGCTAATACACTACTTGGTAATAAATTGTTGTGTTATTCAGCCTTACTGTTCGTCTGGGTGTCCAGTGTTGTGACGTTAAACCTTAACTCTCAAAATGCCCCTGAGAATTCTGGATGTTGTAGTATAACTGGCATGGCGCACGTTCAAATTAAGCGTTCGTTCGTGTTTTCTTTGAGAGGTTAAACTTGAATGGAGAGCCCCTCTTTGATCAATACTGATTTTCTGGATGATATATTTTTGATGTAGTCCCACTAGTACAACCTTATGTAACGTTAGTCAGAAGTAAAAGGGCCTCCGGTATTCAATTGATTAATTCAATCATACTATTACATTCCCCCTAGTCCAGCGTCCATTTTTGCTCAGCAAACGACCTTCTCAGACCGTTGGCTTATGTTATGCAAAAGTCCGCGCCGAACACAAAGCTAACTGAAAAAAAGTTTCAAATAGTTTGCGGACGCTCGCCAACGTTGGCCATGTTCGCTGAATTTGAACGCAGCTCAGCTCTCTAGTGCTTCCAACAACACACCTCCGCTTCTACCCAGGTGCTCAGCAAGAAGAAGCTGCAAGACCTGGTGAGGGAGATCGACCCCAACGAGCAGCTGGACGAAGACGTGGAGGAGGTCGGTAGTTCGCCTTAACACCGACGGGCCCCTGTGTGTTACGTTAATGAGTTAGAACACGCCCCCTGACCCGAATGTAACACCCCTCGCCCCCGTCTCTTCTGTCAGATGCTGCTGCAGATCGCAGACGACTTCATCGAGAGCGTGGTGACGGCGGCCTGTCAGCTGGCTCGCCACCGCAAGTCCAACACCTTGGAGGTGAAGGACGTGCAGCTGCATCTAGGTGAGCCTCGGGGCCGGCGCCGACAGCACGGGGGTTTGGGGCCGATCGAACGGCGCCTGTAGTCGGGGTCCCTGGCAAAGGCCCGGTTAGTTCTGGCGCCGGACGCGTCTGGAGAGAAACGGTCTTTTTCAGATGCGGGCGCAAATCAACGCCTCGATTTCACAGTTCAGGAGAGAATGGCTGAAGGCTTTTATTGATTCCATTGTGTGTACTCTGCTCCTTCCCTCTCTCTCCCTCCTTCCCTCTCCCTCTCCCTCTCCCTCTCCCTCCCTCAGAGCGCCAGTGGAACATGTGGATTCCTGGCTATGGTTCGGATGAGATCCGGACGTACAAGAAGGCTTGTACCACAGAGGCCCACAAACAGGTCAGTTCACCAGCCTCTGGTTCTGACCTCATGCTGAGAACAACTCCTCAGTACCCACGCCGAACGATGGTGGTGATCGTTCTCGGACGCTCGCCGGCGGTTCTTTCCGCAGCGCCTCCGGGCGGACATGTTAAATAACCATTTGAATGTGTTCCTTTTCAGAGAATGGCACTGATCCGCAAAACAACCAAAAAGTAGCAAGACCCGGACGGAAGCAACGTCTCACCCCCACTCTCTGTGCTTCGGATTTGAACGAGGGGTCGTTGGGGATATTTTGTGAAGAAAATCTGTGGTTAGGATCGAGGGGGGCGTGACCTGTAGGCCGGTATGTCTGGTGCTCTGGGCTTCTCTCCTCTGCATCATCTCCCCCTATCATTTTACTGTGGCGTACCAGCACCTTCACACAAGCTTCCTGACCGCTCCTTTTCGGAGTGCTGGTCACCACCGGCTGACCAGACGGAGAGGCCCTCCTCGCTCGTTGTGTGTGGTCAGCACACACGGGTGTGGAGGCTTGTTTGGGGACACATTGCATCCACCATGCCTTTTTTTTTATATCCAGTAGTATAGAGAGACGCCCATGTGATTGACTGTGCTGTCTGCTCGATAAATATGTCTTTGTTGAAATTGTCTTGCCATTGGATAGATACGTAGTGCGGAAATCTTTGGAAAAGCACAATGTGTTCCAGACGTACGGCATATTGTGACTTTCCTGTCCTCCCTGTAAATATTCGCCCCATCTAGAGAGTATTGGTTGAATTAGTTTAAGGGGGTTAACTTCAAATTCACGTGATGGCCATAACACATTCTCCCACCTTTTCCCTTTCCTTTGTCTAGCATGCGTTTGCTGTTGTGTTTAGTGTTTTGAATGTAGTAGGTCTTTTGCCGCATAAGCAAGCCGTCTCTCTTTGTGTAGCGTCGGACAAGCGCGTTCAGCTTGAGTTCGTTTCCACAAAGACAGCTCGTCTGCCGCGGGGATCTGCTGTAACGTCTCCTTCATAGCCGAGTTGAACTTGTCCCCGGTATTGTCTCTTCATATGATGTCACTAATAAATAACTGATATTCAAAAGGAGTAAGTATTTGTGTAAAGTATGGCTTGTATTGCCAGACTGCAGTGCGATGGGCTTGGGTAAGGGTCTTCCTTTGGGCATGCGTGGGGGAGTTGAATCACGTTTTGGTCTTTGTATGGCAGTGTTTTAGTTTAACCTGTGTTCTTTTTATTCCATAAATAAAAGAAGATTCATATTTCACTTGGCGTTTGGTTGAGTCTTTATTGTACTCGACGTTCACTCTCGTCATTAGGACACTCAATTTGTCTTGGTTCACACACACACAACACCACCATGACAGTTCATCATCCAAGGGAATAGTAGGCTACAACAATATGGATGACAAGTAGTGGAGGAGTCAGAATGAGTGTCCATTGCAACCCGTAGTCAGCAGGATACCTTTATAACAGAACATTGGGAAACAACTATATTATATTCCAATTAGACCCTTCTCTTATATTCAGGCAAACTTCATCCAAAAGTATTTGTACATTACAGGAACATGTTTTTTATGAATCACAACATTGCTCTGTCCATCTTTTTAACCCTGATAGCTAAAGATCAAGATAACCAGTGACAACGAAGATGCCCCTGACGATGTCAGATTTGAAAGAGCAGAGCTCGTCTCGTCACGCGGTCCGAGAGGCGCTCCAGAGCGTCCGCACACAGCCACCACGCCCGGTCCGGAAGATCCCGGTTCTGTGAGAGAGGCGCGTTCGGCGGGCCTGCCAGGTCAGCAGCACTTCTTTCCGCTCTCGGCCGGCGCGCCGCTGCCCCTCTGAACCCCGGGTTTCAGCAGCGGGGCGGAGCACTTGACGCCGTCCCAGCCCTCGCGCAGCTCCACCTCGCCGCTCAGCAGGCCCTGGTAGACCTCGCGCGCCAGCAGCTCGAAGGTTTCCGCCACCCGCTGGCCCGTCTTGGCCGAGGCCTCGACGTACGACATGCCCAGCTGACCGGCCAGCACCTGGGCCTCCTCGCGGGCCACCTCCCGCTCCCCGGGGCCGGTCGCTCTTGTGGCCCACCAGGACGAAGAGCACGGCGTGGGGCCGCACGCGCTCGCACACCTCGGCGTGCCACTCCCGCACGTGCTCGAAGGAGGCGCGGTTGGTCAGGTCGAAGACCAGGAGGCCGCCAACGGAGTTACGATAGTAGGACCTGGTCACTGACCTGAGAGAGAGATGGAGGGAGGGGACAGAGAGAGAGAGAGAGTGAGAGAGATGGGGAGAGGAGACAGAGAGAGAGAGAGAGAGAGATGGAGGGAGGGGACAGAGAGAGAGAGAGAGATGGGGGGAGAGGAGAGAGAGATGGAGGGAGGAGAGAGAGATGTAAGGAGATGAGACAGAGAGATGGGGAAGAGGACAGAGAGAGAGAGAGAGAGAGAGAGATGGAGGGAGGGGACAGAGAGAGAGAGAGAGATGGGGGGAGAGGAGAGAGAGATGGAGGGAGGAGAGAGAGATGTAAGGAGATGAGACAGAGAGATGGGGAAGAGGACAGAGAGAGAGAGAGAGAAGGATGGGGAGAGAGATGGAGGGAGGAGAGAGGGGGAGGGAGAGAAAGACAGAAAGTCAGACATACAGACAAGGAGAAGGAAGACACCGTGTTACTGATCAATGAGAATAACAGGAAGCTGTGTGGGTGTCATGACCTGAGTTTTAGTACAGGAGTCAGGACGACGTGGCCAAGTTCTCTCAGTTACCTAGTAGGACTAGGCTTAGCCTATATACTGTAGATTTCCATTCCTAATGTGCACATTAAATGACATTTCACAAGGCCAGTTTTTACAGCACACAACCAATTCAGGAAAGTGTCCCCAAGTCACAGCAAACAGAGACCACTTAAAGTAAATTACATAATCATTGATAAGTCCTTCAGGGATTGCTTGCTCCTTGAAAAGCCGTCACCAAAATATCAATCTGCCAAATGTAAGATTTAGCCAGATAAACTGTTCTTCAGTGTGTCTGAGGAGAACGTTGTTTGATTGAGCTTAGCCTAGGTGACTCATAGAGGATCGTCGGGGTGGATCAGAAACAAGATGGCGGGAGGCGAACACAAACAAGCCCAGGCCGGAGCACATTCTGGAAGGTTCCGTAACTATTGCCATGTTATGTTCTGAGAATAGTTCTTTCCACAGAGAGGTGTGTTTTTCTGTACATCGTGTCGTTCATTTTGCCGAGTACAGAACAGCTCAGCCCAGGTGTACATTACAGAACATGCAGTCAGGAGGTGGAGGATCTCACGTTCCTCACTAATGCATTTCATCCATTGTGTTCTCAGAATGTACCTTAAGGCACATTTGGGTGAATAGTCTCGTACCCAAATTAAGGGGTCAGGTTACCTCTGTAGTACCATGGTTACAGCTGCTAACTTTTGCATGGCCTCTGTGTGATGCTGATTTGATCTGAGGTTTGAACTCTCCTGGGAAAACTCTTCACCTGTCCTCTGTGTTCCGATCCTGCCTCTTCAGTTCCCATCTCACGGGTTTGGACAATAATGAAAAAACTCACTGGAAATACTGTCCAGCATCAACTAGAGTTGGAAACAGTCTCCAAGATGCCTTACTTTAAAGTTTTGGCAAACAAAAAGTGCATTGTGCTGCTACTTTTATTCGTGGTTTTCAATACAAAACGTGGTGAAGTGATTTCAGTGTGTATCAGTAGTTTTTGAACATTTTCAGCACATTTGAACCATACCACGATACTACTGATAACCGTGATAATTTTGGTCACTATAATCGTGATGTGAAATTTTCAATTCACTCAAAGACAAGTTTTATGCGGCAACCAAAAGCAACGGTATCGTCAACCGAGCGCAAACCTCACACGATCGGATGACGTACTGTTATTGTTGAACAGCGTGACGGTCGGTGACACGGTTCGATCGAGTAGTCATGTTGAGGCGGCCCCGACGCTCACCTGAACCTCTCCTGACCGGCCGTGTCCCAGAACTGGATCTTGACCCTGACGCTCACCTGAACCTCTCCTGACCGGCCGTGTCCCAGAACTGGATCTTGACCCTGACGCCGGGCACCACCTCGTGGAAGTGGACGTAGAAGTCCACGCCCACCGTCTGGTTGATGCTCTCCAGGAACATGTCCTCCGTGTAGCGCTTCAGCAGCGACGACTTGCCCACCGTCGAGTCCCCCAGCATGATGATCCTGAACTGGTACAGCCACTGAGACGGGTCCATGATGACCTGGATGGACAGAGGGGAGGGGGGGGGGGGGGCACCGTAGAGATGGAGGGAGACGGAGGTGTGGAGAGAGGGCAGATGCAGACTGATGATAGAGAGATGCAGACTGATGATGGAGAGATGCAGACTGATGATGGAGAGATACAGACTGATGATGGAGAGATACAGACTGATGATGGAGATACAGACTGATGATGAAGAGATACAGACTGATGATGGAGAGATGCAGACTGATGATGGAGAGATGGAAAGATGGAGGGAGAGGTGGAGGGGAGCGCAGGAGGTCAAGGGAGGAGAAGACCGAGGGGACGGTGAAGAGACGGAGACGAGATGGAGAGATCCTCGGGCGTGGAGGTGGGAGGAGAGTACAGAGCAGGTTGAACGGCTGGAGACGGAGGTATAGACGGGCGGAGCGACGTACACACTTACGGGAGGCGTAGAGAGGAGAGAGCTCCCCACTTCGGAGAGCCCAATGAGGAGAGGCTGGTTCCCACACGCTCCCACTGTGGAGAAATGGCAGGCGAGCCACTCCTCATAAATCCAGCGCGTAGCCTGAGCCCACGACCGACGCCCTCACATTGTTCACCTGCAGCTCAAGCCTATTTTCCGGAGAGTGTGTGTCGGATAGTCCCAGATACCGGGGGCAGGCGCTCAGAGAATTCACATGTAGAAGAATGTCCGTTCCACGCGGCGTAGAGTTCCTTGACTTGTCGTTTGTGCCTTCCTCATCCGTGCTGCTGATCTTGAGTAATACTGGAAGCTGTGTGTGTGTGTGTGTGTGTGTGTTCTCAGTAGATGGGTGGAGACTCACAAAGATTAACCTTGCCTGTTGATACTTGACAAAGAGAGGGTGTGTAAGAGCAAGGGAAGAGGGAGAGAGAGAGAGAGAGAGGGGGGGGTGTACAGGGGAAAGAGAGAGAGAGGGAGGAAGTTGTCTCTGTCTGAGGAGGGGAGGGAGGGAGGGAGGGAGGGAGGGAGGAGAGGAAGGGCGTGTGTGTTCAGTAGCACCCTATCGAGAAAATTCTTGTGTATCCTGCTGTCACCGTCCAGTGTGATGTGTCATAAAGCGATCATAACCAGTAGGGCAGGGTTCACGCTCCACAGCTCCTGCTGTCTAGTGAACCGTACGCCGTAGCGCACTGTATACCGCCACAGTACGGCTCATCTAAAGGGGAAGTTGACAACAATGCAACACAAACTCTCCCAGGACAGACTAGGAAGGGCTGAATACCAACTGCTGTTTGTTGGAAGCGGTCCAGCTATATGTACCACAGAGGTCAAACTGGGTTTATGTCTTTTTGTGGGACTGATATTTCCTCAGATTCTGCTGCTAATGCAGTCAAAGAGCCGGTGTCTCTCTCAGGGGAAGTGGTACACAATGCAGTACATTTTATTTGACATTTGATTTGACCCTGAGGAAAATCCCTGTGACTCACCGACACCTCAGCCAGAGAAGAAAAGCAGAAACCAAAAGGATCTGTTCTTCCAGAACACGCTAGAACCTTCCCTGCGGGCGGCTACACTATATTTGACTTACTTTACATAGTAGACTTTCCAAATAGCAAACACACAAATCCACCACACGCTGGGCATGTTTCATAGCTTCTCAACAATATGTACTTTGACAATCCATAATGCAGTTTGAGCTTGAGCCCAAAGACGTGGAAGTGAAGATAGGAGTGTTTACACAGTGACCTCGGTGTTGAACTATTCTGTACACACGCATGGTTTGTACCACAGCTACTACAGGCCCTCCATACTTATATATAAAATGTCATAGAGCAACAACCTAACCAGAGTGAGGGCACAAACAGGAAGTTGTGCAATGCAGGACACGGGTACCTGTGTTCAGAATCATACATGCATTGGAATCTGAATTCGGACTCAGAGGACTTAAATACGTACGGACTTTGAACCAAAACAGTCACTACCAATCACGCTTATCAGCTAACATGTCAGCTATCACCTGACCTGAGACGTTTGTTGGGGTCTGAGTTGGGAACGTAAGACTGTTGACCACTAGGGGGAGTAAGAAAATCTGATGAAGTTCAGACTGTTGACCACTAGGGGGAGTAAGACAACCTGATGAAGTTCAGACTGTTGACCACTAGGGGGAGTAAGACAACCTGATGAAGTTCAGACTGTTGACCACTAGGGGGAGTAAGAAAATCTGATGAAGTTCAGACTGTTGACCACTAGGGGGAGTAAGACAAGCTGATGGTCAGACGACCGAAACGTTGTAACCATTAAATGCCCTACGAGGAGTTTCGGGAAGCGGAAGTGTTTTCCGACCCCAAAAGACCACATTTCCCATGAGCCTCCCCGCGTCGTAAACCTTAGCTACCTGAGCCAGGTGTTTTGAAGACGGAACGATGGCCACCGACGAGGTAATTACATAGGTCAAATAGGAGTCATATTTGAGTCAAATGGTGTAACTGGTTACACCATTTGACATTTACATTAAAAATCAAATTTGTCAGGCATTTACATGGACACCCATGAAAGCTAGCTAGTTTTATGATAAAGATCAATAATCAATGTTTTTCACTGTTTACACCAATTTCCACTGGTTACACCATTTGACATGTAAACCTAATCATACCTGACCATACCCTAAAATGTCAAATTATCTCAATATTTCTAAGAGAGTTACTAACCTTGACATGCAACCATGAAGAGCAGAGAGGGGTCCTTCTCTGTGATACATTTCCCACCAAAATTGTCTTCTTGTAAAAAAACAACAACAACATCCTTATATGGTGGTTACACCATCTAGATCAGGCATTCCCAAACTGTGAGGCGGGCCTCCCCTGGGGGGCCCCAAAGAAATTCAGGGGAGGCGGGGAGGGATGGTTAGAAGGAAGAAAAAAAAAAAAAATTTGTTGAATTTTCTATGGTTTTTATAAATATTAAACGTGATTTTAAAGGTCAGAAAATCAAGATAAATAATGGGAGAGATATATACAAAATTTGTAGAGAGATCCTCCCCCCGCATGTATTGTGCGAAAACGTCATAACGTTAACTAGCAACAGGTGCCACCGAGCCAACTTAGCTGTGTAACGTTATGGGCTAGCTAACGCTGCCTTGCAAAATGGACACATTTCGGGGGTTGGAGGGGCCGTGTGGGGGCAGTGTGTCACTGTTTTCAGAGGGGAGGCCCACATTGATGGAGTTTGGGAACCCATCTTATGTAAGTGGACCTGACTGACATGATTCCCTGGATTATTTATAATATCCAGAACAATATCGTTCCACTTCTTTTATTAACTTTAAAATAGTTATTATGTAAGATTATGCCAAACTAGTTTATATGTTTGTTTGTTTTTTTTGTTAGTTTTTTTACTTTCAGCACTTTTGAGCAATTTGAAATTTTCTGTACTGTTTTTATGGTTAACCCACTTAGACATTTTTGCCATTTTTACTCAATAATTCTCTCGAAATGAATTAAACCCACAACTTTTTAGGGCAGGTTGTCAGAAAAGAATGTATGCAAGTAATCTTTAAGTTTATTTTAAAATTTTAACCTAAAGGGTCTTTGACCCTTATATCGACATCATACTTTAATCTGACGATTTTGTGTCCATTAGTAAATTGTAGAGCATGCCATCACCTATGCATACAAGCAAAATGAGCCCCATCTGGCCACAGGGGGCGCTACAGCAATCAATTGCGTTTTAGACTTTTAAGCATTTTGGCTTGTTATAGCGCCACCCCGTGGCCAATTTGCTGCATATTTCTCAACTTACCTTAGGATATACTCTGGCACTACTGTACCAAGTTATGGAAAAATCGGCGTAGCGGTTAGGCCTAAACAGGAAATTAGCTCTCTAGCGCCCCCATTTGAGTTGATCGGGCCAATAATGCAGGGGTAGCCTTGGGGTATATGTGCGGATACGCTAGCAAATATTTGTGGTGTTTTGTACAAACTTTCAGAAATTATACCACTTCATGTGAAAAGCCACGCCCTCTGCAATCTTCATTGGATCATAGTTTCAGTTTTATTCAACTTTTCAAAAAATGCCGAATCAGAACTTTAGATATTGGTCCCTAGATTCTGTCTACCAAGTGTCATGTGAATCGGTGAAAATGTCTAGGAGAGATTTTAAGCGTTTTTCAAAAAATGCAAAATTCCAGAAAATGTACATAACCGGAAGTTATAGGTTCTTCTCAAATTTGTTAATTGTGAGGAGATACATTGGTATGCAAAGTTTCATGACTCTACGTCAAACAGGGCATGAGCTATGCCTGTTCAAAGTTCGCAATTTCAGTGGCCTGCTATTGCGCCCCCTATTGGCCAATCGATGCGAGACTTGCTCCATTGCCTCATCACATGATCCTCTACCATCATGCAAATTTTCATGAAAAGCGACCAATCAGTTCTATAGGCTGCCATTGACTTCAATGGCAGATGAAAGAATAATAATACCATCAATTACAATAGGGGCTTCGCACTTTGTGCTTGGCCCCTAAATAAACTACATGCAAGAAACGACATTTGTCTAAAATGGACACATAAACAAGTGTGGGTAATGTAGATTCACCCACATTAAAATGAGACTGTTTCGTAACCAAAAATAAACTTGTCGTGGTCCCTTTAACTTAAAGTGAAGTGAAGAAGGCAGTGTGTGGGAGTTATAACGCTTTACTAACGACTAGGGGTGTAACAATACATCGTGCCACAAGATCTCACAATATAAAAACCTGACGATATGCATCGTCAAGGTGAAAAACGTTTCACGCTTTTTTTTTTTACTTGTGTAAAGCGACTTTGGGTACCCAGAAAAGTGCTGTACAAATTTGATGTGTTATTGTAGGACTGGCTGCAAATAAACCACCATCACCTACTAACTCACACCCTCGTCTGTTCAAACAAATCACTGAAAAAGATGAGAGAATGCAGATAAGTGATTGTATTAGATCAATATTAGATTAGATTGTCCTGATATCGTTCTAAAACATTACAAATTGGAACTATAGGGCAAACAGCATTGTTTTGCATTTTGTCTTTCTAATAAAATACTATTTTCCCAGTCATATATTCATCATTCGTTTTGTAAAAAAAAAAAAAAAAAAATCATATCAACATTGTGAACCCAACATTGTGTATCGTGAGTGCGTGTCGTTACACCCCTAATAATGACAAATTTTAAAGACAAATTGTCATCAGAGTTCAAACTGATTCCAGTCAAAACCACTCGAGACAAAATCTCTAACCTAGATGAAAAAAGGAGTCATCTCTCTTTCAGATAGCATAATGATCACACCCACCACTACATATCAAAAGGCACATTTTTGATATCATTAAGGTTTATTCAATTCGTCTCAATCTGAAACTTTTTTCCTTTGATAACTTGCATGTACACACCATACAATACAGTGAAAGATGAAGTAAAACAAGAGTAACATGAATACAGTTCAGCTTCTCTGAATATCGGCAGTGCATTGGCATGAATGCCCATCTCAAAACCATAGATACATGTATTTAAATGTATTTATATTTACAGACACACCACTTAGCATATAAACATACAACAGGCATCGCAAACCTTAAAAAGCACTGAAATAAAATCAAGATAACTCGTCATATTGCCATAATTCCTCAACCTTCCCAACTCATTGGTGAATCATTCTTTAAATACTGTATCTCCAACATGGCTTTCTCTGAAAGAGAGTCGTCAGAATACTTTGTTTACATTATATTTTGATAACAAAATATTCCCTCCAGGTTGGACCAATCCCAGACATCACACCCCTGTGTCTCTTACCCCCCCAGTCTCCCTTCATCTTCATATAAAGGCATATCCAGAAGGAGAGAGGAGTGAAGGTTTGCTACCTATTGCAATTCATTGTAGCAATCAACCGTTACATGTCTGAGGAGTCCATTTTGTTTTTGTGTGCCTACTACTACCATGTCAAGATTTTGTCAGGCAACGATTTCTTCTAGATGTAACCTCGGTGCGGGGTGGGCCGTACCATTCATCTGAAGGGGTAACTGGGGTCAGGAGGATGAGAGGCCGGTGTGTTGAGGTTGAGTTCATACAGGAGAGGTGGACGGGCGTGAGCGGGCAGGAGGGTGTCTGGGACCGACGTTCCCTAGGAGCCGGGGGGGAACCTCCTCACTGGCGTTCCCTAGGAGCCGGGGGGGAACTTCCTCACTGGCGTTCCCTAGGAGCCGGTGGGGAACCTCCTCACTGGCGTTCCCTAGGAGCCGGTGGGGAACCTCCTCACTGGCGTTCCCTAGGAGCCGGGGGGGAACTTCCTCACTGGCGTTCCCTAGGAGCCGGGGGGGAACTTCCTCACTGGCGTTCCCTAGGAGCCGGGGGGGAACTTCATCTCGGAGATGTCAGAGTCGGGAGAGCTGCTGCCGCTGCGGTCGCTGTAGGTGTCTCTGAGAACGGAGGGAGGGAGGGGAGGGAGGGAGAGGGTGGTCACGTTTACCCAAATCAACAGTCATCATTCAATACATCTCTCTCTCTCTCTCTCACACGCGCGCACACACACACACATTACACTCTCTTGCACTCTCTCGCACTCGCTCGCTCGCACACACAAATATTGCTTTTCTGACTGGTTCTTATTCCAGTACATTGTTTCGTTTTAGATACGATCATAAACGTGTGAAACGGGGAACAGGGCGGTTGGTGAGGCGTTACCGTGGCGACAGCCGGCAGCCCTTGAGCAGGTAGCTGGGCAGCTTCCCAGCAGCCGCCAGCAGGAGGCCGAAGTACGGAGGAGACGGCTTGATGGGTCTGGAGGTGAACTCTGGGTGGTACTGCACCCCCACAAAGTAACCATGGTCTGAGACAGACAGACAGACAGACAGAGGGGCAGACAGACAGAGGGGCAGACAGACAGAGGGGCAGACAGACAGGCAGACAGACAGGCAGACAGACAGACAGAGGGGCAGGCAGACAGACAGACAGACAGAGGGGCAGGCAGACAGACAGGCAGACAGAGGGGCAGACAGGCAGGCAGAGGGGAAGACAGGCAGGCAGAGGGGAAGACAGACAGACAGAGGGGCAGACAGACAGGCAGACAGAGGGGCAGACAGGCCGACAGACAGACAGGCAGACAGAGACAGGCAGACAGACAGACAGAGACAGGCAGACAGACAGACAGAGGGGCAGACAGAGACAGGCAGACAGACAGACAGGCAGACAGAGACAGGCAGACAGACAGAGACAGGCAGACAGAGGGGCAGACAGGCAGACAGACAGACAGAGGGGCAGACAGAGACAGGCAGACAGACAGACAGAGGGGCAGACAGACAGACAGACAGAGAGGGGCAGACAGGCAGACAGACAGAGAGGGGCAGACAGACAGGCAGACCATCAGACCGTCAGATAGTGTTTTTATTGACCAATTCCTTATTAGAAACCATCCAAGAATGACAAGCGATCTTACCGTCCAGCTCGATGATCTCCATCCTCTCTCCCTCCACATCCTGGCCCACAAAATGGAAGCCCTTCTCCTCAAAATGATGCTTCAGCTCCGGGTTCACCTGGGAGAGGGACACAGGACGGACATTTAGTCCAGTCACACTTCCATAGGTCACCAGTTTCGCCAGCAGTTCCAAACTAAAAGAGCGAGTCTAAGCGCAGACAGGTCACTCTCTCTGCCCAGTACCTCAAAGCGATGTCTGTGTCTCTCGTCCACGTAATCTGCGTCTCCATAGAGCTTTCCTGAGTGAGAGAGAGAAAATCATAGAATCCATCAAATCAAACTTTATTTGTATAGCGCATTTCATACACAGTGGCAACACAATGTGCTTTACAGAGAGCAATGGGAGGGGGGGGCATAGGTCCCACCCCTACATATTCCAGAGGGAAGCAAAAAAACAGTTTCACCCGGGGGCCAGAAGAGTGAGCTGTAAAAATTCTTCCCTGACCCCTCTCAACAAGACGATCGAGCAAGATCCTGGAAAATGTTTGTCTATTGGCTAAGAACATATACAGAGCAGTAAACATGGGCTAGATACTTCATAAGAGAGACATGACTAACAGGAGAGTGCACAAATAGTTACAGAGAAGTTGTCTACATGTTAGGCCATTATGTGTTGGCTATCCCTGTAGTCTCTAATATGATATTTGAGTGGATCATATAACGAAGCCCAGGAGCATCCTGTGGGCCAGTCTCTGTACGGGTGATTCAAACCAGCACTCACTCAGAACGCTGGTGTTGGATTTGAAGATGGTGCGTCTCTTCCCCAGCCTCATAGTCCCGCCCATCTGCCCGGGGTTGTGTTCCGGCATGTCAATCACCTGTCAGAGAAGGACCAGGATGTAGCAGGAGAATAGGACAGGCTGGCTTGGCCTGGGTAGATATAGTAGCATGGCATACTCACCACTGGGTGTTTTGAATCGGGGTCAAATTCTGTCGAGTTGGCATCTGAAACCACACACACATTCACTGCATTAGATATGTTTTTTTTTTTTTTAGATCAGTTTAGCTGATGTTGACTAAAGTATTCTATCCTTGTTGAATTATGCAACATCTTCAGGAATGAACATCAAAGTGATTCCTCCAGGGCACCGGGACGGTCGTGAACTCACCTTGCCAGCCGAGAACATTGCGTGCGAACTCACACACCGCCAGCTGCATGCCCAAACACACCCCTGCACAAAAAACAACACGATATCGCACAACGGTATGCTACACATGAGGTTTCATGAAAGTGACGCCATCCTAATAGCTGTAGTCTGTGGATTGTGTTCAAAATTGGAGTTATTCTAGATACGATTTGCATAAGGTATCAGATTGACACGTAGTTATAGATGGAACCATTCTAGGGCCCTTACTTTTCAGTGTTACAGTAATCCATTCGGCTGCTGATAAAAGCATGCATTAGTCTTTCAGTGTCGGTCGATAAAAAAAGATGTCCTTGTCACATTCTTAATATGGGCCTCAAAATTAAGATGGGAATCGAACACGACACCTAGGTTTCTGACTTGGCTTTTGGTGTTCAGTGTCAGTGTTAAGTGCCCAGATAGTCTCTCCCTTTCAACTTAATCACCAATGATCAACACTTCTGTTTGACTTGTGTCCGTGATTTTTTCGAGTCGACAACTTCTGATATATGGGCCATAATTTTCTGAATGCACAATGCAGTGTCTCCGTGTCCGTTTTTGTATCTGTAGCCTACAGCTTTGGTGCTACAGCAGCGCTTGTTTATTAAAGCGTGTTTCTCTCTTCATCGTGGTGTTTTTGTCACATTATTATCATTGATAGTATGAATTTCTATAAGTGCACCTCTCATGCTTTTCGCAAAGTTGCCTGTATCAAAACCCAGGTAACGTTAGGCCTATTTTAGTCTCATTAATTAACGCAAATTGCTCAACGGGTAACCGGTTAACCGGAAGAAATATGGCTGTTATGCCGGAAAGGAAAATATGCAATTTCTCCCACCCCTAATCCAAAGTGCTTTCCATGTTACAATGAAGGCCTCTCATCCACCCATTCACACACACATTCACACACCAATGGTGGCAGCTGCCATGCAAGGTGCTAGCCTGCTCATTGGGAGCACTTCGGGGTTCAGTGTCTTGCCCAAGGACACTTCAACGTCGTCAGGAGGAGGCGGGATTCGTACCGCCGACCCTACGATCATTGGACGACCCGCTTGACCTCCTGAGCCACGGCCGCGCCCTGCTTACCCAGGAAGGGCTTCTTCTGTTTCCTGGCCCAGCTGATAGCGTGGATCTTCCCCTCTGTTCCCCGCACGCCGAAACCTCCTGGTACCAACACGCCACTGTCAGGACACACACACACACACACACACATCAGCTCCAACCTTAAACCTCCTGGTACCAACACGCCACTGTCAGACACACACACACACACACACACACATCAGCTCCAACCTTAAACCTCCTGGTACCAACACGCCACTGTCAGGACACACACACACACACACACACACACACACATCAGCTCCAACCTTAAACCTCCTGGTACCAACACGCCACTGTCAGGACGGACGGACGCATGCACGCACACACACGCACGCACGCACACACACACACACACGCGCGCTCCAACCTTAAACCTCCGCGCTCCAACCTTAAACCTCCTGGTATCAACACGCCACTGTCAGGACGGACGGACGCACGCACACACACACGCACACACACACGCGCTCCAACCTTAAACCTCCGCGCTCCAACCTTAAACCTCCTGGTATCAACACGCTACCATCAGGACACACATGAAACCCCAGAGCAGAGACATGCAGTCCTGGTTCACACACTGAACCCAGTTCCAGTGACCTGTTCAGTTAGCTAGTGAACAGGATTAGATAATATAACTAGCAGGGGCTCTTAGGCTACAGCAGTTTTGACAGCACTGTAGCTGAATGTGATATCAGCTGTGTTTTCATGTGATATCAGCTGTGTTTTCATGTGATATCAGCTGTGTTTTCATGTGATATCAGCTGTGTTTTCATGTGATATCAGCTGGGTTTTCATGTGATATCAGCTGGGTTTTCATGTGATATCAGCTGTGTTTTCATGTGATATCAGCTGGGTTTCATGTCTGTAGCCTCATGACCCACCTTTGTTCTGAGACCTTTTGGAACCGGTTCTAGTCTGCTTGGGTTCAGCATTCTTAACAAAAGCATTAGCATGCGAAGCGTATCCGCATTCATCAGGGTACCATCGGGGATGACGTCACAGACAGGGACACACTGTTCCAGCCGTGTGCTCAACGCTGCGCCCCCCGGTGGCTCACCACCAGTGGTGCATCAGTCATTAATCGGAAAACAGAAAACTGCGTTTCCGCCGACGCCACAAATTAAATGAGCGCCATCCGCCCGGGCGTGTGCGTAGAACCAGCGCCACACACCACGGGGAAAATCTCAATATACAATAAAAGTTTGATATAATATAAAAGGGCGGCGTTTGAAAGTGGACAGACGTGGCCGGCGTTCTGCCGGGGCGTTCTGCCGTGGCGTGTTGCCGTGGCGTGCCGGACACTCACTCGGCGCTGCAGAGCTTCTGCCAGGCCTCGTGGTACTTCACAGGCTCCTCCTGCAGGCTGCTGGCCTCCAGGTCCGCTGAGTCGATGTACTGATGAGGGAGGAGGAGGTGGAGGGAGGGAGGAGGAGGAGGAGGGGAGGGATGAGGAGAAGGAGGAGGAGGGAGGGAGGAGGGGAGGAGGGAGGAGGAGGGAGGATGGAGGAAGAGGAGGAGAGAGGGAGGGAGGGAGGGAAGAGGAGGAGAGAGGAGGGGAGGAAGGAGGAGGAGGGAGGAGGAGGAGGGAGGAAGAGGAGGAGAGAGGAGGGGAGGGAGGAGAGACGCATGACAGTGAGTGTTCCGCTGGGTGATTATTTGCCAGGAAATCAATTCAAGTTTAGGACTCAGAAGGCCTTACGATGAAGGAAATCCATTTTTTATCTTCGACTCTAATCGAACCCATGTCCGGCAGAGCGGTTAAGCGGCCCGTGCGTACGTAGAGCGCGTTCGCAAAAACAAGCGCGTTGCAAGTCGAGGATTCCTACCTTGACCTCTAGTTTGTGGTTGATGGCGAGGGCGGAGTGCTCCAGGGCTTTGATGACCGAGGCGTAGGAGTCGGTGAGCTTGGTGTACTTCCCCACCAGGGCGATGGACACGTGCTCCAGCAGCCGGTCAGACCTGGGACCAAACACACGCGCTCAGTCCCGCCCGAGGCCTCGCTGACCAGCGTCTACAGTAGGCCCCTCCCCCTGGACTGCCCCGCTAAAAATGGCCTTTTTGTCTCGTGTACGCTTGTTCACAGCTGAAGACAAACATGTGTCCCCTCTGGGATTAATCAGGGCTTGTTAAATTCAGTTAAATATTTACGATTTTTTGATTCCGGGCAACACTACGTGCTGTACATTGAGGATTTAGCCATCCAAGAAAGACAGACTACAAAAACTACAGCTCCCACAATCCCTGGCGTGCGCCAGGCGGAGGGGCTGACCTGTCGGACATCTCCTTCCACTTGGTGAGCATCTTCCTGCCCCGGGCCTCGATGGGCAGCTCCAGACGGTGGCTGAAGAAGCCCACCACGCCCTGCTCCTCCAGGAGAAGAGGCACCCTGTACACCGACGACACGTCATGAACACAGATCACCTGGGGGGGGGGGGGGGGGGGAGAGAGAGAGAGAGAGTGTATGAGAGAGTGTGTGTATGAGAGAGAGAGAGAGAGAGAGAGAGAGAGTATTGAATCAACTATGGCTCGGTAGGTAGGTGTCTCATTAGTGACGCAAGGACGCAGCAGTTCCTTCAGAGAGAGAGAGAGAGAGAGAGAGTGTGTGTATGAGAGAGAGAGAGAGTGTGTGTATGAGAGAGAGAGAGAGAGAGAGTGTGTGTATGAGAGAGAGAGAGAGAGTGTGTGTATGAGAGAGAGAGAGAGAGAGAGAGAGAGAGAGAGAGAGAGAGTGTGTATGAGAGAGAGAGAGTGTATGAGAGAGAGAGACAGAGAGTGTGTGAGAGAGAGAGAGACAGAGAGTGTATGAGAGAGAGAGAGAGAGAGAGAGAGAGAGAGTATGAGAGAGAGTGTGTATGAGAGAGAGAGACAGAGTGTATGAGAGAGAGAGAGAGAGAGAGAGAGAGAGAGGGAGAGAGGGAGACAGAGAGTGTATGAGAGAGAGAGAGAGAGAGAGAGAGAGAGAGAGAGAGAGAGAGAGAGAGAGAGGGAGACAGAGACAGAGAGAGAGAGAGAGAGAGAGAGAGCGAGAGAGAGAGAGGGAGACAGAGAGAGAGAGAGAGAGAGAGAGAGAGGGAGAGAGGGAGACAGAGACAGAGAGAGAGCGAGAGACAGAGAGAGGGAGACAGAGAGAGAGAGAGAGAGAGGGAGAGAGGGAGACAGAGAGAGAGCTCCTACCTGAGTGGGCTCAACGTGACAGAACATGGAGATCTTCTCCTTCACAGCGTTGTCCAGAGGTGTAGCGCAGCGACACATGATCTGAGAACATGGACACACACACACACACACACACACACACACACACACACACACACACACACACACACACAGATTAACATGACATGGCCACATCGTTACACCGTGTTGGGAATATAATATTAGAGTGAAGAAAACACTAAGCTCATGTAAGTCAAGTAGGGAAAGTCAAATAGAAAAAATATAATTTTGCATAATCAAGCAAATAATAGGCAAAATCCAAGAATCATTAAACTTATTGCTAAATAGACAAAGTAAAACTAACATTAACCTCATCAAAATTAACCCCCAAACCCCGAGTGCTGTCTACCACAGGACAGAGAGTGCAGATATAGAAAAAGGATGCAATATATTCCTCAGAATTTGATGTATGTTACAAAAAAAAACTATTTAGGAAAAGGATATGCAAGCACGGTATTATTGATTCAGCATTTCAATATTTTCACATTTGAGACAAAGTCAGCTGACTTCAGTGAGTTGTCATGCAGTCAATATTGGGAGTTGCAAAACCTATTTGACCCGGTTGGAAAGCCCAGCGAGGACATGATCATCATCATGATTGTGGTCTCAAGCCCAGCGAGGACATGATCATCATCCTGATTGTGGTCTCACCAGGTCTGGAGACAAGCCCAGCCCCCTCAGCTCCCTCACACTGTTCTGGGTGGGCTTGGTCTTCTGCTCACCTGTGGCAGTGGGCTGGGGGGGGAGAGAGGGAGAGAGAGAGAGAGAGAGAGAGAGAGAGAGAGAGAGGGAGGGAGAGAGGGAGGGAGGGAGAGAGGGAAAGAGGGAAGGAGAGAGGGAGAGAGAGAGAGGGAGGGAGGGAGAGAGAGGGGGAGGGAGAGAGATAGTGGGGGGGAGAGGGAAAGAGGGAGGGAGAGAAAGAGACAGAGGGAGAGAGGGGGAGGGAGAGAGAGGGGGGAGAGAGAGGGAAAGAGAGGAAGGGACAGAGAGAAAGAGAGAGGGAGAGAGAGAGAGAGAGAGAGAGGGAGGGAGAGAGGAAGGGAGAGAGAGGGAGAAGGAGAGGGATAGAGAGAGAGATAGGGAGAGATAAGGAGAGAGAGAGGGAGAAGGAGAGGGATAGAGAGAGGGGGAGAGATAAGGAGAGAGAGAGGGAGAAGGAGAGGGAGAGAGAGAGAGGGGGAGAGATAAGGAGAGTGAGTCAGTCTCTGACAGACCTCAGTCTCATGATCAGGTTCACAAACACGAGGAAGAATGAAACAAGGAAATAAAAGGTTTACGGCTCGCTCACTCACTCAGTCACTCACTCACTCACTCAGTCACTCAGTCATGTAAATAGTCACACAGAAAATGAAACAGACATGACTTGTTTCACTTTTGAAGTGAACTGCTGTTCCAAAGGTGAAAAGCTGAATGAGCGGCAAGTCTGAAGCAGTAGAGGGTCAGAGCAGTAGAGCGTCAGAGCAGTAGTGGGTCAGAGCAGTAGAGGGTCAGAGCAGAGCAGTAGAGGGTCAGAGCAGTAGAGGGTCAGAGCAGAGCAGTAGAGGGTCAGAGCAGTAGAGGGCAGTAGAGGGCCAGAGCAGTAGAGGGTCAGAGCAGTAGAGGGTCAGAGCAGTAGAGGGTCAGTAGAGGGTCAGAGCAGTAGAGGGTCAGAGCAGTAGAGGGTCAGAGCAGTAGAGGGTCAGTAGAGGGTCAGTAGAGGGTCAGAGCAGTAGAGGGTCAGAGCAGTAGAGGGTCAGAGCAGTAGAGGGTCAGTAGAGGGTCAGAGCAGTAGAGGGTCAGAGCAGTAGAGGGTCAGAGCAGTAGAGGGTCAGTAGAGGGTCAGTAGAGGGTCAGAGCAGTAGTGGGTCAGAGCAGTAGAGGGTCAGAGCAGTAGAGGGTCAGAGCAGTAGTGGGTCAGAGCAGTAGAGGGTCAGAGCAGTAGAGGGTCAGAGCAGTAGAGGGTCAGAGCAGTAGAGGGTCAGAGCAGTAGTGGGTCAGTAGTGGGTCAGAGCAGTAGAGGGTCAGTAGAGGGTCAGAGCAGTAGAGGGTCAGAGCAGTAGTGGGTCAGTAGAGGGTCAGAGCAGTAGTGGGTCAGAGCAGTAGAGGGTCAGAGCAGTAGAGGGTCAGTAGAGGGTCAGTAGAGGGTCAGAGCAGTAGAGGGTCAGTAGTGGGTCAGAGCAGTAGAGGGTGGGTCAGAGCAGTAGAGGGTCAGAGCAGTAGAGGGTCAGAGTAGTAGAGGGTCAGAGCAGTAGAGGGTCAGAGCAGTAGAGGGTCAGAGCAGTAGAGGGTCAGAGGCGTTGTTCCCTACCTGAGGAACCAGGCTGACGTGGATGTTACAGAAGTTCTCCCGCTTGACCTTGAACTGGAACTGGCGGAAGGCCTCGATGAAGGGCATGCTCTCGATGTCTCCCACCGTGCCGCCCAGCTGCGGACAGAACACGAGCGCGGTGACCCCATCGTCACCATGTTATATTACGTTCCCTTTTTACTGTCCTGACAGACTTTCTTGCCGTGATGCCGCTCTTAGAAAAACCAGATGAGCGCCCCGGTAGCTCGGTGGGCTGGGGCGCGTACCGTGTAAAGGCTAGTCCTTACCGCAGCGCCGCGGGTTCGAATCCGGCCCACGCCCCTTTGCTGCATGTCTCTCTCTCTCTCACCTTTTCTCTCTCTCTCTCTCTCCTACACTGTCCTATCCTAATAAAGCAGAAATGCCGTTAAACTATATCTTTAAAGAAAACCACATGACGATGACCGCCGTGATCAGACCGCCGTCGGCTCCTCCCACCTCGATGACGCAGACTTGAGGCTCCACCCCGTCTTCGTCGACGGAGACCGTGGCCTGCTTCATCACCCACTCCTGGATGGCGTCTGTGATGTGGGGCACCACTGAGGGGGGAGGGGGGCAGAGAGGAGGAGGGGGGGGGTCAGAGTCGACTCGTAGGGGCACACAGACTACGGCGAGGCCGGCGTCACGCATCGCGTCAAGCTCTCCGAGGTTTACGAGACCTTCGGGTGCTTTTCCCTGTGTCACGTTCGCCACACTGTAGGACACCTTATTAAACCTGTTACCAAGACGACCAAAACAAGCGCTTTAATTGGATAGCGAACCACCGCCCCGTTCTTCTGTTTCCCTCCAAAAAATGTATTCCCGTTTGGTCGCCCGAGGCACCACCCCCGATGCGCTCTTGCCTGGAAGAGCGTTCTCTGACCCTGCAGTCTTGCCCAGGCAGCACCGCACCCACCCCTTCTCCGACCCCTGACCCCCACCCCCTCCAGAGCGTCCTCTCACCCTGCACCGTCTTGCCCAGGCAGCACCCCACCCCTTCTCCGACCCCTGACCCCCACCCCCTCCAGAGCGTCCTCTCACCCTGCACCGTCTTGCCCAGGCAGCACCCCACCCCTTCTCCGACCCCTGACCCCCACCCCCTCCAGAGCGTCCTCTCACCCTGCACCGTCTTGCCCAGACAGCACCCCACCCCTTCTCTGACCTCTGACCCCCCGGCCCCCTCCAGAGCGTCCTCTCACCCTGCACCGTCTTGCCCAGGCAGCACCCCACCCCTTCTCCGACCCCTGACCCCCACCCCCTCCAGAGCGTCCTCTCACCCTGCACCGTCTTGCCCAGGCAGCACCCCACCCCTTCTCCGACCCCTGACCCCCACCCCCTCCAGAGCGTCCTCTCACCCTGCACCGTCTTGCCCAGGCAGCACCCCACCCCTTCTCTGACCTCTGACCCCCCGGCCCCCTCCAGAGCGTCCTCTCACCCTGCACCGTCTTGCCCAGGTAGTCCCCCCTCCTCTCCTTGTTGATGACCGACTGGTAGATCTTGCCGGTGGTCAGGTTGTTGTCTCTGGTCAGCCGGATGTCCAGGAAGCGCTCGTAGTTCCCCAGGTCCAGGTCCACCTCGCCGCCGTCGTCCAGAACAAACACCTCCCCTGGACAGGAGAGGAGATAAGAGAGTCACCTGGACAGCCCGATGTCACGCGTCACATAACCCAGGGAAGGACGTCGACCGGACCGGACCACTCACCGTGTTCATAGGGCGAGAAGGTTCCGGCATCGATGTTGATGTAAGGGTCGATCTTGATGGCGGTGACGTGCAGACCACATGACTTGAGGATGGTGCCCACGCTGCTGGCGATGATGCCTTTGCCGATGCCCGATATGACACCTCCAGTGACAAGAATATACTTCATACTGGCATGTGAAACCTAAACCTAGACACAAAGAAGGGGAGAATATCAGGTATTGGATACCGGTGGCTAGGTGTGTGTGTGTGTGTGTGTGTGTGTGTGTGTAGCATTGGAGTTGGTGCTTGCCAGTCCCAATTTAAATGAGAACAGATACGTTGTGGCTACTAGTCCCTTTAGCCTATTTCCAAAGCACATTTAAAAACAACTCATGTTGACCAACGTAGGCGGTAAAACCACAATAAAAATCACAAATAAAAAAGACAAAGAAAAAACAAAAACACCCACATCAACAAACACAGCACTAGGAACAACATGACAACATCAGGAGGGTCCAAACGCTCAAGACTTGCAGCAATCAATGGAGGGGGCAGATGAGAGAGGGAGGCTATTGCAGGGGGCAGATGAGAGAGGGAGGCTATTGCAGGGGGCAGATGAGAGAGGGAGGCTATTGCAGGGGGCAGATGAGAGAGGGAGGCTATTGCAGGGGGCAGATGAGAGAGGGAGGCTATTGCAGGGGGCAGATGAGGCTATTGCCCTCTATCTATCTGTAACTGGAACCAACATCGACGTGCCTGTAGTACATTTCACAAACATGTTATAATGTGACACTCGCGGAAATGACATGGCGGGAAACTGAAAATAAACCAGCTCACTTCTCAAATCCAGCTCAGTACACTTTAACAAAACATACTCAAATCTTCTCTAGGGTGAAGTTAGTTATCCCGGGGTATTTGGTTACGTGGCCGACACATTTAAACCCATTGAAGTCCAACCATTAACTTGCAAGCTAACTTGTCCAGCAAGCCATCACAGAGAAACACAGATCACATTATTATCACCTCGCTCATCCCCAAACCAGCTCAGAGCATACTGGCACAATCAGCTCACGTCAGATATCACAACCCATTTCTGAGCTACATTAGCTAGCTAGCTGTTAGGAGCACTTTAAAAGACAGGGTATAGTAGATAGCTACTGGCTTAGCTGTCTATCAGTATGCTAACGTTACTTACGACCATACGAACTCACCGTTTAAACAGTTAAATCTTATATTTCATAGATAGATAGATAGTAAGGAATGTGACCCACCTGCTCTGCTTTCACTGCTGCGACACGTGTGGGACAAGCTGACTGAAGAGGGACGTTACAGACGCTGCAGACGTTGCGTGGATTTGCGCAGATCTCCACTGAAGATGATGGACCGGGTCCTGCTGTCGAGGCTCAGCTTAGACCAGGCATTCATTTGTTGGATCAGTGCAGCGCGAATGCCGGGCCGATCCCCATGGTCCAATCACCATGGTCCAATCACATGGGCCAATCACATGCGTGAACAGACCACGGGCCAATCACCATGGGCCAATCACATGCGTGAACAGCCCACGACAGTGGCGTCACAGGAATTGTTATGCGGGATGAATTTCTCCAAAAGAGTGAAAAACAAAAACAAAACAACAACAACATACATTTCTTCAAAAGAGTAGACTGGAAGACTTTGCTAATGCTAAATGGACTGCACTTATATAGCGCTTTTATCCAAAGCGCTTTACAATGAAGGCCTCTCATCCACCCATTCACACCATGGATGTATTAATAGAATAGAGATTCACACATAAACACACCAATGGCGGCAGCTGCCATGCAAGGTGCTGGCCTGCACATTGGGAGCAATTTGGGGTTCAGTGTCCAAGGACACTTCGACATGTCGTCCGGAGGAGCCGGGGTTCGACCGAACCGACGACCCAACGATCATCGGACGACCCGCTCTACCTCCTGATCTACAGCCGCTAATGTCTCATGGACTCATCAACGAAAGTAGAGGGAATTTAGTTGGAGACAGTGGCATGACACATGAAGAATCGTTATGAATGTTTATGACTGTTGTCATTAAGTGTCATTTGGTCAATTATGTCATTTGAATGCAAAGTTGACATTGAGATGCATTTGTTATGACAACTTCACATTAAGGCGACATAACCTGTCATAATCATGACATATACTTAAACTTATACATTTAATGAAATTATTTAGCTTTATTTTTTAACATTACATTAAACTGTCATATGGGGTTGGGTTTGACATTGGCTGTCATGAGACCATTATAATCATGTCACGAATATTTCCCAATTACAGTAACCGTAGTTGGGAAATATGAAGTTGGGAAGTAATCTTGTCATAAAGATGTCATTATGTTGTATTACACTCTTATAAAATCATTTGACAGTGTAATACAACGTAATGACATCTTTATGACAAGATCAAATTGTAGTTGAGGTCAAGGAAATTATTCATGACATGATTAGAAAAGCATTTGACAGTGTAATAACACTTGTTGACATTTTAATGACTAGACCAAAATGTACCACTATAGTTGGGGTCAAGGTAAATATTCATGACATGATTATAATGGTCCCATGCCAACCAATGTCAACCCTAACCACATATGACCCATAAAGCTAAATAGTTTCTCGAAGTAGGCTATGACAATTAGGCTGCTACAGGTATGTTACATGTATGATGGGTTATGTCATCTTGGTTAATGTGAAGTTGTCATAACAAAGACATCTCAAACAACATCAATTTTGCATTAAAAATGATTGAATTGACCGAATGACACTTAATGACAACAGTCATAAACATTCATAAAGATTCTTCATGTGTCATGTCATTGTTAT
>NW_028175697.1:101228-111228 GCF_949987555.1 Borostomias antarcticus
GGCTATAAACCTAGTCTATAGAGGGCACTATTAAAGATTGTGAACTCAAGACAGATCACACAGGTGCAGGTCACAAGGTCAATTGGTTCAATCTGTTTGATCTTGACAAAGAACCGTACATGTAAAATGGAGCACCGTCACAGATTAAAAAAACAAAAAAACAAAAAGAAAACAAAAACAAAGAGGCAGTCAGATGCTTTACAGCAGCTTCCTCGCATTTCCAGTTTTTTAAAGAACACAAACTGAGAACAACAGTGTTCCGGCGAGGCTGTAGGGGGGGGGGAGGCTGTACGGGGGGGGGGGGCTGGTAGGGAGGGGGAGGCTGTAGGGGGGGGGGGGAGCTGGTAGGGAGGGGGAGGCTGTAGGGGGGGGGGAGCTGGTAGGGAGGGGGAGGCTGTAGGGGGGGGGGCTGGTAGGGAGGGGGGGGGCTGGTAGGGAGGGGGAGGCTGTAGGGGAGGGGGAGCTGGTAGGGAGGGGGAGGCTGTAGGGGGGGGGGGGGCTGGTAGGGAGGGGGAGGCTGTAGGGGGGGGGGGGGCTGGTAGGGAGGGGGGGGCTGGTAGGGAGGCTGTAGGGAGGGGGAGCTGGTAGGGAGGGGGAGGCTGTAGGGGGGGGGGGCTGGTAGGGGGGGGGAGGCTGGAGGCTGTAGGGAGGGGGAGGCTGTAGGGAGGGGGAGCTGGTAGGGAGGGGGAGGCTGTAGGGGGGGGGGGAGCTGGTAGGGAGGGCGAGGCTGTAGGGGGGGGGGGAGCTGGTAGGGAGGGCGAGGCTGTAGGGGGGGGGGGGGCTGGTAGGGAGGGGGAGGCTGTAGGGGGGTGGGGGGGGGCTGGTAGGGAGGGGGAGGCTGTAGGGGGGGGGGAGCTGGTAGGGAGGCGGAGGCTGTAGGGAGGGGGGAGCTGGTAGGGAGGCGGAGGCTGTAGGGGGGGGGGGGGAGCTGGTAGGGAGGGCGAGGCTGTAGGGGGGGGGGAGCTGGTAGGGAGGGGGCCCCTCTACACATCCAGGCCCAGGGGCCCATTTTTTCATGATCCGTCTATACCGACGTGAGCCACAATATGACGCCAGTGGCGCTCCGTGGCGATTCGGGTAGTTGTGACGTGATTTTGAGTTCAGGACACTTACATGTGGGAGGAAAATAATCATATTAGGGGGGCTGTTTGATCTGAGATTGTGGGGTGGGGTGGGGCGGGCGGGCGGGGGGGGGGGGGGCGGGGCGGTTCATCTCCGCAATCCCAGACTGTGCGGCACACTCCAGTCAGCGGTGGGCCTGCTTTGTTCTCCCGGCCCCCCCCTGGGGGGCCACACCGCCCCGGAGAGGAGCGCCATGGGGCCACGCGAGCGCCAGGCTCCGCATTAGCATGTCAAAACGTCCCAGGCTGCAGATGTAAGAGACCCAATTTGGAATGACAAAGCTGGGAGAGAGACAGCTGATCCACAAAGAGGAGGGCCTGGTTAAGTTCTTCCTCGCAGTCACCAGCTGCTCCGGTGACCCACAGTCTCTTCCCCATTCACCAGCCATTCAGAGGAGAGAGGGTGTGTGCTCGCACGTGTGTGTGTGTGCGCCTTCGTGCACGTGCGCAGGCGCGTGCGTGCGAGTCCCGCAGCGACAGGGGGGAGCGAGAGTGACATTTTGTTGAATGGTGGCTATAAGAGATTTCCTTATGTAAAACAGATAAGTCGCGATTCCTGGAGATATACCCTCAAGGTGTTTGCCGACATTACCTCTCGCTGCCTATCTACGCATGGAGATCACATCCTACCGATGGAGGATGATCTTATCGTATCTTCGGCCGGGAACACGCGATGGAAGTGTTCTGGTGGCCAGCGGGCCCCGGGCTCGGCCCGCGGCGTCTGTCAAAGGGGCGCGGCCACCTCTCTATTTGTGTCTGGGGCGGCGCTGACACCGAGTGGCTTAGGGATGTGTCACTTCCCTCGCAGCATTGTGTACTGAATGACAGGATACCGGCGGGGGATTCTAGGTCACACCCCAACGCCACTTTCCTGGATTTGTGTTCCAGGACCCCGATGGAAACAGACAGCATATCCTCTGCTTCCAGAATGTTCCGGGGCGTCCGAACGCTGCGAAACTGGACTAACAGTACTGGAGAGAGATCTTCAGACTGGTTAGTCTGTCAGGAGAGGGAAGATGCAGCCATTGGCCCCGGACAGTGTACATGTAGCTCCTCCTTGATGCATGGCTGATGTTACATAAGAGGGTTTGAGCCAGGGAGAGACAGGGCGACATGTTTTCATCGCTGTCACTGGTGCTGCCGGTCTCTGTTTGAACTCTGAGCGTGGAGAAACCGCCGCGCGGGGGCCAGAAATAACCCCGAGACCCCAGTTTGGCCACTTTGTTCCCCTCTACTTCCCCGACGCAAGAAGGCTGACCAAGCGTGCCCGGGGTAGACGGCCCCCCCCCCGGTGGGCCAATCAGGGAGCTGCCCCCGTCAGGAGGGCGGGAGGAGAAGGAGGGAGGGTAATGTGGGGGGAGGGGGGAGGGGAGGATATGGAGAGAGCAGTGAGCTGGCGGCTCTGCTCTGTGGAAGACCAGAGAGGGAACAGCAGGGGACGGCAGAGCTGGTCTCTCTCTCGTCAAGTGAACACCAGAGAACCATTCCTCGCTGAGAAAAGAATTTGATTCATGCTTCAAATTTGTATTTTATAATTAAATATAATAATAAAACCCAGCAGAGCCATGAGCGTCGCGCCTACCAAACGTGACGCGTCAACGACGCAGCTTCAAAGGGAACGAATCTTTATTTTCGGCGTCACACGTCCTTATTTAAACAGAACTGAAAATGGCACCGCTGCTGTCAAAAGTGCTGTGTGTCCACACAGCTGGCCTGAGGTCGAATGGAGCTGCTATCCCTGTAGGAAAGAGGCTTTCTAGTCTGAACTCCAGGAGTAGTGTCAAGTCACAGTCAATGCTGTTGCAGATGTATGGGATGGTGGTGGGGGGGCGGGGGGTTAGGAGTGGGTGGTGGAAACCCAATCTCTGCATATTGGGTGCCCCCCGGTCCCCCAGCCCCCCCCCCCCCCCCCCGCCCCGAGAGAGCAGCAGAGACAAGAGGCCCAGCTGTCCTCAACAATGGACCTGCCTCTCTCAGCAGCCAGTCCTCAAAAGCCCTCATTCACTCCCCGTCGCACCAGAGTTGCTCCTATGGGGGCCAGCCAGGACATGCTCACAGGCCGGGCAGACATGCCCCCTCTCTGTCTCCCTTGGAGTGCGTGCGTGTGCATGTGTGTCTGTGCATGTTCGAAAGGAGGAGGAAGTCGCTAGGGTGCATTGCAATTTCGTTGGAAACGGGTAGCACCACATCAGCCTCTACAACCCGATGTAATCACTTCAACGCCTTCCTTCCCCTGCGCGCCCCAGTCCGGAAACACTGAGGGTTTCTCACAAGGACATTTGTTCTCGCAGTCTCCCGTGCACAACTACATAACGCATAATGAGGTCATCAACCTTGTTACATCTAGCCCCTCCGCCATGTGCTCCATTAACCCGGGCCCCTCCCCTCTCCTTCAGTCTATTGCCCCTGAACTCTTTCCCTTCCTAGGCCACCTCATCAACGCATCTCTTGTGTGTCAGAATGCTTTCCATCTGCTTTCAACACTGCCAGAGTCAGCCTCCCCCCCTCCTGAAGAAACCATTTGACCCCTCCAACGTCAAAAACTACAGACTGGTTTCCCTTCTACCCTTCCTATCCGAAACGCTTGAACGTGCGGTCTTTAACAGACTGTCTTCGCACCTCCGCCAGAGCAACCTCTTGGACCCCCACCAGATCCTCCTCTCCGGCCTGAAAGGGACAGGCGTCTCAGGCTCTGCACTCACCCTGTTTGTATCCTACCTACGGGTTGCTCCTAATGTACCAGGTAACATGGAGAGGGTCTGTGTCAGAACCGCGCAGGCTGACTACGGGGGGGGTGCCACAAGGTTCAGTTCTGGGTCCTCTTCTTTTTTTCCCCTCTACATGACATCTATGGGTTCTGTTATTCGCTCGCATGGCTTCTCCTTATTGTTATGCTGATGACACCCAGCTGGTCTTGTCATTTCCCCCCTCTGACGCACACAAGCGGAGGCACACATTGCGTGCTTAGCTGACATATCGGAGTGGATGGCGACTCACCACCTCAAGCTCAACCTGGACAAGACTAAGCTGTTGCTCCTCCCGGGGAAGGGCTGCCCACACCGTGACCTGGCCTTCACCGTTGACGATACCATCGTGATGCCAACTCAGACCGCCAAGACAGACATTGCTTCTGCATTTTCTTGCTCTACAACATCAGGAGGATTCGCCCCCTTCATCACTGACGAGATGGCGCCAGTACTCATCCAGGCTCTTGTCATCTCCCGCCTGGACAACTGCAACTTGCTGGGGGGCGTCGGCCATCAGACCTCCGGAACTTGTCCAGAAAGCTGCAGCTCGTCTGGGGTTTTCCTCCCACACAACTTCCCTTCTCCATTCTCTACACCGGCTCCCTGTAAGAGCTCGCATCCATAGCCAACAGGGCAGGAACAGCTCCTTCCTACCTCCAAAAGGCAAAAGAGCTGTGCGCACATCCACCCTTAGTAGGCCAGGTGCTGGATCTGAGAGTACATACGTTTGGAGAGAGGAAAGATCCGCACACTGATATCTCCCGGTTCACTTCATTGAAAAAACACAACGTTTCGACCCTTAGGTCTCACCCTTGACCCTACCTCCAGGCCACGGTCAAGCCCACACCCCCGTCCGACCACTTCGCTCTGCTGCCTCAAGGCGACTGGTCGCCCTGTTGTTCTGAGGCCCCTGGACCCGGTCATGGCTCTTTTCTTTCCTGGCCACACAGTGGTGGAATGAGCCTCCCCACCGGCGTCAGGACAGCGGAGTCGCTGCCCATCTTTCACCGCAGGCTGAAAACTCACCTCTTCTAGAAGTACGACCCTGACCCTTCCTCTTAGCACTCGCATGTGTATTTACATTTTTTCGTTTTTGCACTCGTTCTTTAGCGCTGGTCAAGTTCTTAGATGCTTGTTTAGAAAGGACTGAACTTATTGTTTCTGGCGACGAGTAATGACATGTAATATATTATCTCTTCCCATCAGAGGGTGTAGCCTCAACTTTCGGGGGGGGGGGGGGTCTGACTTTGGTCCCACCCTACAGTACCAACCCAGAAATCCCTGGCTGGGCCTCAAGATACACTAACAAGCTTGGGTGTTAGTTTACTCTCTCTCAGTCTGTTACCCTTAGGAACATCTGTTGGTGTTTCTCAGGTTCTCACGTTTGATGAGCAGCTCAGGTTCATGATAGTCTGAGTCTGAAGACATGTTTGACAGAGTGTGAGTCAGAGTAAATACATTGGAGAGATGTGTGGATGAAACGAAGAGTGTGTGTGTGTCTGTGTGTGTGCGTGCATGTGTGTATGTATGTCTGTGTGTGTGTGTGCGTGCGTGCGTGCATGTGTGCGTGTATGTGTGTGTGTGTGAGATGTTGTTTTGTGTACATTGCACTCCCGGGGGGTATATTCTAATAACAAGACAAGCATAGGCTGATGATCCTTAGGGAGACTTCCAGTCACACAGCTTGAAGCTGTACTCCTCCCCCTCCTCTGTCAGGAATCCACACACACACACACACACACACACACACACACACACACACACACACACACACACACACACACACACACAGCGTGCCTCTCTCCTTCTCACACTCCCCTGTCCACAATGCCCTCCCTCTGTTTATTCATCTCGACCCCACCACTGATACTCATCTCATTCTATCTCAATTACATCAGCCAACTCCCTCTCTTCCCCTGGAAAACGACAGGAACCTCATGGCCCCCCCTGCCCTCCCTCTCTCTCCCTATTCACCCCCCCGGTTCCCTGTCTTCTCTGTGGGGTGTTTGGGCTGGAGAATAATAGATCTTATATGGAAACAAACAGTCTGTGAGAACAGAGAGATTGATATCTCTATTCATAGTTCCAGGCATGATCCTGACGACGCTCAGTCCAAACAAACAAGATGGCCGACGTCATAGGATTCAAGACCGTGACCGCAAATTGATAACTTCATTAGAATCAAAACAACATGTTCCAGGGGAAATGGCGGGCGTGGGCGTCACGCTGCATCGACACCTCGCCGAACCTTCCGTGGGCTCCGGAAAAAGAGCAACACTGAAACACCGCGACCGATAGCTGATGACGTCGCTCGCGCGGATGAACGCGCATTCAGCAAAACACCACGCTGCAAATCATCTGAATGTGTCTTCGTCTAGATGTTCCAAGAAAGCATACTTGATTCCTGTCCCACACAGTCCACATCTACCATGGCCTCTCACTCCCTCCCTCTTTATCTCCCAGGAGGTCCGCAGAGTGCCATCCGACCTCCTGACCTCTGTGTACCAGAATGTTCCGATCCAAACCCAGCAGTTCACCACTATAAATACTACAGGCAGGACCGGTGAGAATCCCTATAATGACTGGGATTGGACTCGGACTGGTTCCGCCCACTTCTTGTCCTCGCAAATGACAGCTATAAGTCTCTGGCTGTTGCCGATCAATAACGATCAATTCATCCGATCGGTTTGGTTGCCGACGGCCCATCTGCCGTTGTAGTTGTTCATCAATCATTGCGTCTGTTCATCCAGCGACCGATGCTGTTTCTCTCTCAGCTTGTGCGCCTCTGTTTCCTGTTTCGCTTGCGTCTCTGTGTTCTCTTGCGTGTTAAGTGCTTGGTGTGTTCAGGTACTTATGGCACTTGACTCTTATCGACAGACTCTTAACGCTGGACGCGTTTTTCGCTCTGCAAACGGCGAAACTGCACCGGTCTTGCAACAAATGTCCTTCTGTACAGCTTGATCTACGCACACATACTGTATTGTACTGTGCGCACACACACACACACACACAGATGCACATACGCACACACACACACACACACACACACACAGATGCACATACACACACACACACACACACACACACACACACACACACACACACACACACACACACAAGGAAACTGAAAGTCTGCCATTGAGCCTCAGCAATACTAATGCCCATCCACTTCCTGTGAGGGACAATAACAGGAAGTGATTAACAAGGTCCCTGACAGCCATTCCTCCTCTGGAAATGTTGCACTTCCTTCCACAACAACACGGCTCATTCAGACCTGAGGGTGGGAGAGTGACAACTCAGGACGACCCTCCTGAAAACACGGTTTTGTCCAAGAAAAAGCTGGATAGAAAACCAGGAGGCAGGAAAAGGCGAAGTCTTGCTTATCCTCAGACAATGATTTTTCTGGACTGTAAATTCAAAAACATGTTATTTGTTTAGCTAGCGGAGGGCAGTGGTCCTTTTCACCTGACAATGACAGATACCTATGGCCCCATGTATGAGGCTAATCTAAGGAACACTTAAAAAAAAAGTGCTACCTAAAACCATAAAGTGTTCAGGTGTCCCGTGTGGAAAACCCCTCTACAAACCTATTATGGTTCACGGTTCTACCTTTCATCACATGTAGGTTCTAGCTGTGTTCTCCAACAGAGATAAAGAAGAACCATTTTGGAAGCCTTTTTTCAGAGAGTGCATAACGTTGTAGTGGACGCATTCATCTGCTGTGGCACTTTGGATGGTAAACACGCGTGATTGCATGTTCTCGTATGCCACTGCACCTATAAATTTGACATACAAGCTTGTATACAAACATCTATATGTGCCCTTTAATTCTATGTTAAGGGCCATAAAGATTACAGCACATTGTACATGTACAACACGCCATCTTAACAAGCTTCTATAGACGTAGGCAACATGTGCAGAGGAGATGGGGACCGTTCCAAGCATCATCATGGCTCCCCTCTTCTCTCTCTCTCTCTCTCTCTCTCTCTCTCTCTCTCTCTCATTCTCTCTGTAATTAATGTTCTTCGGGGATGTGTAAATATAGTTGCTCGCTCTTTTAGCCAATTACACAGAACAAAGATGGCGGATGTCAGCAGAATCGCAGCGTTCAGGGAGTCCCAGCGCGCAACGAAGACTGACCTTCAGGGTTCCATGTCTCTCAGTTTCCAAACAAAGTGCATGCGCACGCACGCACACACACACACACACACACACGCACACACACACACACACACGCACATGCACACAAGCTAACATACACACACATGCACACGCACACACACACACACACACACACACACACACACACCCACACACACACATGAACACAAGCTAACATACACACACATGCACACGCACACACACACACACACATGCACACAAGCTAACATACACACACACACACACACACACACCCACACGCGCATGCACACGTTTGTGTTAGTGTCATCATCCCTGACTATTTCTAGAGACTGTTTGCAATACTATGGAATCATGATGAAACTCAAGCCTTCAATTTTCTCCACCATAATTGCCTTTGGGCACAAAGAGTGAATGCCTATGTTTCTTTCCCATTCAGTGTCAAGTGCCATAAATGTGGCATGTTTTACAAACTCCGTGTAGCGCTGCCTTGGACAGCCCAAACCGGAGCCCTTTGGAACAAGCAAAACGAGACCGAATCGTTCAGTGGATATGACTAATAGCACTACAATGGAAATGTCCCAAACGGGCCTCCGTAGCGGAAGGACAAGCGATCAGGAAAGGGAACTGAACACCGGATGAGGGCCCTCAGCTGCTCTCTCCCCCTCCATTGTTCCAGTGTGATCTGCCTACCTGGGGGCGGGGCCTCAGCTAGCAGCCCGCCACGCCGCACCATCGGCTCGTCTGATTCGCTTAAAAAAGGGAGGAGCCCGGCTGACCAATCAGAGCACGGAGAGCGGTTGGACCGCGCGGACGCGCAGGAAGTCTGAAAAACAGGGCCGCACGCGCGGGAGGGCCCGTCCCAGCGCCTGAGTGAATTATGGGAAAACAAAGGGATGCATGTTCGCCACGGCAGAGGGTGTGAGACCATCACTCCCTTAACTCTGGAAGGGGGGGGGGCAGAAGGGAGGAGAGGAGGAGGTAGGGGTCATTTTAATTAGATCTGGTCTCCACCGCGTCGGACGTGACGCACTGGACAAACGGGCACTGCGCAAACAAAGTGGACATTCATCAGTGTTGCCGATCACGCCGGACGTGATTGGGTTACACAGCCCCGCATGGGTAACCTTACAGGGGGGGGGGGGGGCCTTTAGGCAAACAGCGCTCACTGGGAGAGGGGTCAAGGGTCACGGAGGGCTCCGTGTTGCCAGAACGCCGAAGAGGTCACACTCATATTTTCTATAGCGCCGTGCCCTTATGACTGAGGCGACTTTATCTGATTAAAGCTTAATAGCCAATTAGACTTCAGACGTCAGTCGAAGCAGCGGCAGCCTGCGAGACAGAGGCGGAATTGAAATTATGGCAGTCATTGGAAACCATGGAAACCATGTTTGGTTGTGGTGGGCCTGGATGGGAAGGGAGAGCGGAAGGAGCCAGACCAGACGCTCATCTCCTCTCCCTCTCTCCTCTCCCTCTCTCCTCTCCCTCTCTCCCTCTCTCCTCTCCCTCTCTCTCTCTCTCCTCTCCTCCCTCACTTCAGTTGTATCTGAGGGATAAACAGGAAGCGTGTGGCATGTTGTGAGAGGGGGAGGGGAGAGGCAGGCGGAAAGAAAAACAGCAGAGAGTGGGGGAGAGAGAGAGAGACACAGAGAGAGAGAGAAGAAAGAGAGAGATCACCGCAGTTCTTTCTACTCAGGGCCTGTTGTGTGTCCAACTGTCTAAAGATGTAGACTGTGTAATGGACTATTTCAAACAAGTTTCTCCTTGTGACGCCCTTTGATAGAAATCTATGTTGAAAAGGACTCCACACTTTGTTTACGCATGTGCCGGTGCTGGAGAAAGGTCTGGCTGGACTCACTACCATTCTGGGATAGGGCAAAAAAAACAACCTTTAAGCCAAGTTTCTTTAAGCCAATCGCAATTGTCTTTGGCGGAGCGGTTGCTAGGTTGTTGTTGTTTCACGCAGTCTGGTGGAATCCGATTGGGCCGACA
>NW_028175697.1:118728-123728 GCF_949987555.1 Borostomias antarcticus
GTGTGTGTGTGTGTGTGTGTGTGTGTGTGTGTGTGTGTGTGTGTGTGTGTGTGTGTCTCCTCACTCATTTCAACAATGAGAATGTCATTATTGTCCCTGCCTGCTCACCATGGAAATGAGCTGTGATCCTCTCTGGACGTTTGATAGTCAAATGATGATGTCTTTATTACACACGACTGTGTTCCATACGACCTCTGGTATCCTCCTCCATCCCTGGCAGCCTAGTTAGTAACATCAACTCATCATTCATTCAGCATTTTTGAAGGGGTTGAGAATTGCCAACCAAATAATATAATTGTTTGGATTTAGCCCACTATTGTTTCAAAGCAAGTACTAAGAAGTGGCAACTTTTTCTTGTCGAGCCTACTAGGTAAGCCGAAACCACAAGAAAACTGAGAGTGACTGAGTGCCTCAGCTCTGCTTCTGGTTGACCAGAATGCAACAGGGCGGAGGTCACGACAGAGGCGGGAGATAACAGAGAGAGGGGGGAGAGGGAGACAATGGAGGAGGGAGAGAGAGAGGGTGTACTCCCTGGCTACTGAGCAGAATGTGTTATCTAGGCTTCTGTCCTCCTGCTCTCTCTCTCTCTCTCTCTCTCTCTCTCTCTCTAACCTAATCTGGAGTCAAGCGCCACAAAACATGGGCAGTGGGCGGAGCCAGTGCATTCGTTTACCTTTCAAATCCAGCTGCATTTGAACATTATTTCATCAGGAGTGTATAGTCATGACTAAATAAAATTCTCATTTAGGTAATACATTTTACCGTTTGTGTAATAAAGAACCTTGAGAAGTGAGAGTTAAAGTCCTAGAAAGTTTTAGTAAATCTCACCTTGTGTGGCAGATATGCTCCCGGCAGCTCGCTAGAGTGCAGGACTCCTTCCACTACTTGAAAAGTGGAAAATCAGCCTCTCCGCAAAGCCCACCGCGCAGGACAGAGTACGTCTCCCTCGGGGCGTCCAGGTCTCATACGGTCACCTGCAGGACAGAGTACGTCTCCCTCGGGGCGTCCAGGTCTCATACGGTCACCTGCAGGACAGAGTACGTCTCCCTCGGGGCGTCCAGGTCTCAGACGGTCACCTGCAGGACAGAGTAGGTCTCCCTCGGGGCGTCCAGGTCTCAGACGGTCACCTGCAGGACAGAGTACGTCTCCCTCGGGGCGTCCAGGTCTCAGACGGTCACCTGCAGGACAGAGTACGTCTCCCTCGGGGCGTCCAGGTCTCATATGGTCACCTGCAGGACAGAGTACGTCTCCCTCGGGGCGTCCAGGTCTCATATGGTCACCTGCAGGACAGAGTACGTCTCCCTCGGGGCGTCCAGGTCTCAGACGGTCACCTGCAGGACAGAGTAGGTCTCCCTCGGGGCGTCCAGGTCTCATACGGTCACCTGCAGGACAGAGTACATCTCCCTCGGGGCGTCCAGGTCTCATACGGTCACCTGCAGGACAGAGTAGATCTCCCTCGGGGCGTCCAGGTCTCATACGGTCACCTGCAGGACAGAGTAGGTCTCCCTCGGGGCGTCCAGGTCTCATACGGTCACCTGCAGGACAGAGTAGGTCTCCCTCGGGGCGTCCAGGTCTCATACGGTCACCTGCAGGACAGAGTAGGTCTCCCTCGGGGCGTCCAGGTCTCATACGGTCACCTGCAGGACAGAGTACGTCTCCCTCGGGGCGTCCAGGTCTCATACGGTCACCTGCAGGACAGAGTACGTCTCCCTCGGGGCGTCCAGGTCTCAGACGGACACCTGTGGTGTCCCCCAAGGATCGGTTCTTGGCCCCATTCTATTCATCTTTTATATCCCCTTAGGTCCTATCATCAGCAGGCATGCAATATCATTCCCTTGCTATGCTGATGACACCCTGCTGTACGTGAAAAGCCCGAAGTCCCTCTGCTGCCTGCAGACGGCACAACAACTGCCTTGAGGACACGGGGGCATGAATGATATAAAACTTCCTGCAACTTGACAGCAGCAAAACAGAGGATCTACTTGTCAGCGGCCCTCTCCAGGTCCAGAACTCTCCCATAACCCACTTCACTATTGCTGGCCGAACTCAGTCTCCCACTCTCCCATAACCCACCTCACCACCCCTCCCTCTCTCCCATAACCCACCTCACCACCCCTCCCTCTCTCCCATAACCCACCTCACCACCCCTCTCCCATAACCCACCTCACCACCCCTCCCTCTCTCCCATAACCCACCTCACCACCCCTCCCTCTCTCCCATAACTCACCTCACCACCCCTCCCTCTCTCCCATAACCCACCTCACCACCCCTCCCTCTCTCCCATAACCCACCTCACCACCCCTCCCACTCTCCCATAACCCACCTCACCACCCCTCCCTCTCTCCCATAACCCACCTCACCACCCCTCCCACTCTCCCATAACTCACCTCACCACCCCTCCCTCTCTCCCATAACCCACCTCACCACCCCTCCCTCTCTCCCATAACCCACCTCACCACCCCTCCTACTCTCCCATAACCCACCTCACCACCCCTCCCTCTCTCCCATAACCCACCTCACCACCCCTCTCCCATAACTCACCTCACCACCCCTCCCACTCTCCCATAACCCACCTCACCACCCCTCCCTCTCTCCCATAACCCACCTCACCACCCCTCCCTCTCTCCCATAACCCACCTCACCACCCCTCCCACTCTCCCATAACCCACCTCACCACCCCTCCCTCTCTCCCATAACCCACCTCACCACCCCTCCCACTCTCCCATAACCCACCTCACCACCCCTCCCTCTCTCCCATAACCCACCTCACCACCCCTCCCTCTCTCCCATAACCCACCTCACCACCCCTCCCTCTCTCCCATAACCCACCTCACCACCCCTCCCTCTCTCCCATAACCCACCTCACCACCCCTCCCTCTCTCCCATAACCCACCTCACCACCCCTCCCTCTCTCCCATAACCCACCTCACCACCCCTCCCTCTGTCCACCTCAGGGTCAAGTTGAGCCCTTCCTGGCCTTTGGCACCCACGTCAAACATCTCTGTAAGACATCATTCTACCTTAAAAACATCGCTACTACTACAACGCACTGTTCATCGGGATCCCTGGCAAAAGCCTCCAAAAGCTCCAGTACATCCAGAACAATGCTGCCAGGATCCTGGTGAGAGTGAGGAAATATACCCACATCACCCCCCATCCTGAATATACCCACATCACCCCCCATCCTGAATATACCCACATCACCCCCCATCCTGAACATACCCACATCACCCCCCATCCTGAATATACCCACATCACCCCCCATCCTGAATATACCCACATCACCCCCCATCCTGAATATACCCACATCACCCCCCATCCTGAATATACCCACATCACCCCCCATCCTGAATATACCCACATCACCCCCCATCCTGAATATACCCACATCACCCCCCATCCTCAATATACCCACATCCCCCCCCATCCTGAATATACCCACATCCCCCCCCATCCTGAATATACCCACATCCCCCCCCATCCTGAATATACCCACATCACCCCCCATCCTCAATATACCCACATCCCCCCCCATCCTGAATATACCCACATCACCCCCCATCCTGAATATACCCACATCACCCCCCCATCCTGAATATACCCACATCACACCCCATCCTGAATATACCCACATCACCCCCCCATCCTGAATATACCCACATCATCCCCCATCCTGGATATACCCACATCACCCCCCATCCTGGATATACCCACATCACCCCCCATCCTGAATATACCCACATCACCCCCATCCTGAATATACCCACATCACCCCCCATCCTGGCATCTCTGCACTGGCTTCCTGTCTCCTCAATTCAAAACCCTTCTAGAACTTTCAAATGCACCCATGGTACACCTGCACCTCTCTACCTTAAAGAACTCCTCACTCCACTAAACCCTGCCTGCACTCTTCCATCTGGAAACCCCCCCAGGACAGCTCTTCTCTGGGGGAGATTGGGCCTGTTGCTCAGCCGCCCCCCCCCGCCCCGCCTTTGGAATGCCCTCTCTGACAATCTGAGGGCGCCACAGACTCTGGGTTCTTTTAAGACTGGTCTGAAGACCTACAGAAGTATGTATATATATTTTAAATATTAAGTGTCTCTGTTTTTTGTTACTTTTAAGCTTGTTTGCTTTACTTAAAAAATGTTTCAGCACTTTGAGATTGTCTCACAATTGAATTGTTATTCATTATTATTTGTTATTAGTAGTAGTACATATAATGAAGCTTTCTAACCAGTAGCAAGCTAGATCACCAAGGACCTGACATGGTCAACACACATAGACACTGAGGTGAGGAAAGCAGGTCAGAGACTGGACCACCTCAGACCACTGAGGACATTCAGAGCGTCCCACCAGACCTGACAGAGCTTCTACTCATCCACGATGGAGAGATCCTGACTGGGAATATGACCACCTGGTACGGAACAGCAGCTCTCAGGATCACAAGGCCCTTCAGAGAGAGAGAGGGGTACGGTCAGCTGAATGTACCCGGGGGGGGGTGGGGGGGGGGACTCTCCCACCTTGAAGACATCAACTACAAGAGATGCAAGACCAAGGCCAATAGGATCCTGAAAGACCCCAGGCACCCAGGCAACGGACTGTTCTCTCTGCTAGGGTCAGGGAAGAGATACCGCACTCACAGGACGAGCACGGAGAGACTCAGGAAGAGCTTCTTTCTGCAAGCCATCCGGCTCCTGAATGACTCTATCTAATGTATAGTACCTATACCCAGAGGACCAGGATATCTAGGGATTGTTTGTTTACTATAGCTATAGCATGTACATAACTCACCCATGGCCATTTTTCTGTAGCATAATCTTGGAGCAGGCAGCAACATTTTACTGTGACTGTACACCGTACATTACATGTGACAAATAAAAGGGATCTTGATCTACTGGAATAGAGATAATATAATAATGATATAAACTTGCTTTCCATCTATTCCCCCTCCTCTATACAAGGTTTCAAGGAGCATTATCAGGGGATAAGTCTAGAGTTTT
>NW_028175697.1:128728-156228 GCF_949987555.1 Borostomias antarcticus
TAATGTCTCATGTAAAGCACTTTGAATTGCCTTGTTGCTGAAATGAGCTCTACAAATAAACTTGCCTTGCCCAATTGTTCATCGACACTTTTGCCGCAAAGCACCAAAGAGCCATCCATCGCTTTGTCCGTTTGTGTTCACTGTTTTACTAACTCGCCAAAACAGTTGGTGAACGGAACATAATATTAATATGACGGCAGTACGATAGAGTGTCTAGAGGACCGACAGTATCAAGAATGACCCGGTTTCAAGGCACTACAGCCAAATCCCATTGAGAGAACCGGTTACCCAGCATGCTCTTCTCTAGCACCACGCCATATGGCTCCGCTGGCAGGGCGGGCCTCAGGGCTCTCCACCAACCACGCGGCTCTCTGCGCTGCTGGCTCGTTACCAGGAGAGCGCCGGGCGGCGGGGTCAGAGGCGGCGGCGCCGGATCGGTGTCCTCTCTGGGCCGCTCGGCGCTGCCGGGAGCGCGGTCGGGATTGGCTGCAGCACAGTCGGTCTGTCCTCTCACGTGATTGGCTCAGGCAGGGAGAGAGGTGGGGGCGGCAGAGCCATCGCTGTAATCCTGACTTGACTGTAAACATGTGGAAATTCACCCAGGCCCAGACTATAAACAGTACGCTTCTACAGGAGATGGGTTTAAGAAGACTGTAGCTGGTTTAAAGGGCCCGAAGGCCTCCGTTTTTGAGACCATTCAGCGAGAATGTAAATCATATGGTTTTCTGTTAGGAATAAGTTGGTTTAGGATTCAAGGGAAAGTTATAACACTGACATGGGTAAATGCGAAAGAGGCCGGTGTACAAAATCTATAATAGTATAGTATAACTATTTGTTATTTGCAGACTTGGCTTTGATTTATAATTCCCCAAAAGATTACAAGGAAAGATTGCGCACCCGTCTGAGAACTGAGGAACATCCTAACGGATCCTAACGGAACAGAGCTGAGGAACATCCTAACGGAACAGAACGGAGGAACATCCTAATGGATCCTAACGGATCAGGGCTGAGTTTCCCAGAGGCATCGTAGCGCTATGTTCATCGTAAGCTATGGTGTTCATCATAGCGCTACGATGCCTCTGGGAAACTCAGCCCAGAACTGAGGAACATCCTAACGGAACAGAGCTGAGGAACATCCTAACGGATCCTAACGGAACAGAGCTGAGGAACATCCTAACGGATCCTAACGGAACAGAACTGAGGAACATCCTAACGGAACAGAACTGAAGAAGATCCTCATGGTTGTCTGTCCTAATCAAGTAAATTAGCTACCAGCCGTGTGCGGGATCATTTCTGTTGCTCAGACACTGCTCTCCTACACACCTGCTACCCAAAGCCCAAGGTCCAAGAGTGCACAAGGTCTTTTTTCCTTTCATTCCCCAAAAGAATGAAAGCTTAGACGGACCGATCCATGGAGCAGATGAATTCACTCCCGTAGTCAGTTCTCATCCCATGCCCACCGGTCAGGCAACTGGTAAGAGGGAGTCTAGACACTCTTTTGTGTCCTGATAGTGACATGGCTGCAACACTGACATGGCCACCGACACAGTGACCGACCCGTGATCAGGGTCTACATCTTAAGCATTACACCACCCTGCCGATTGATCTCAACCTCTCCCTCTCTCACTTTCCCCGCACCCCTCTCTCTCCATCCTCCCCCACTCTCTCTCCCTCTCTCTCTCCCTCTCTTTCTCTCACTATCCCTGCACCCCTTTCTCCCTCTCTCTCTCTCTCTTTCTCTCACTATCCCCGCACCCCTCTTTCTCCATCCTCCCCCACTCTCTCTCCCTCTCTTTCTCTCACTATCCCTGCACCCCTTTCTCCCTCTCTCTCTCTCTCTCCCTCTCTCACTTACCCCGCACCCCTCTCTCTCCATCCTCCCCCACTCTCTCTCTCTCTCTCTCTCTCTCTCTCTCTCTTTCTCTCATTATCCCTGCACCCCTTTCTCCCTCTCTCTCTTTCTCTCACTATCCCCGCACCCCTCTTTCTCCCTCTCTCTCTCCCTCTCTTACTATCCCTGCACCCCTTTCTCCCTCTCTCTCTCTCTCTCTTTCTCTCACTATCCCCGCACCCCTTTCTCCCTCTCTCTCTTTCTCTCACTATCCCCGCACCCCTCTTTCTCCCTCTCTCTCTCCCTCTCTTACTATCCCTGCACCCCTTTCTCCCTCTCTCTCTCTCTTTCTCTCACTATCCCCGCACCCCTCTTTCTCCCTCTCTCTCTCCCTCTCTTACTATCCTCGCACCCCTCTTTCTCCCTCTCTCCCTCTCCCTCTCTCTTCTCTCACTATCCCCACACCCCTCTTTCTCCCTCTCTCTCTCTCTCCCTCTCTTTCTCTCACTATCCCCGCACCCCTCTTTCTCCCTCTCTCTCTCTCTCACTCCCTCTCTTTCTCTCACTTTCCCCTCACCCCTCTTTCTCCATCCTCCATCCCTCTCTCTCCCTCTCTCTCTCTCTCTCTCTCTCTCTCTACCCCCTGTGTCTCCTGTCTTGTGTAACACCACATTTCCCTGCCTGCTAACTGTCCCTCCATCAGGCCTGAGGGGACCGTGGAGAGGAAGGGGACCGAAACGTTCAGCTGACTGTGGTAACCTCGCCGTTATGGAAGGAAAGCAGAGACGTTTCCTTTTGGCGGTTTCTATCTGGACCCGGAGGCTAAACTCCACCTAGCCTAGCCACTCGACGGGGGGGCGGGCATGTGAGAATGCTTGACTTGTGTGTTGATTTTGCACTGTCCTCCTCTCCTTCCCCCCTCGTTGGCGGGCCACGTGACGGCTCGTGCCAAAATCAAGCCTGCATTCTCCAGACCGAGGACGAAAACAAAGTCCTCCCAATACCTGGAGTGCCAACACCAACAGAGCAGACAAACCACATTCCACGAGGCTTTCTCCCAGGCACCTGGGCCCACATCAATACACACAAGATGTGTGGCTTGTACACAATTATAATAATGGTCATTACGGTATGCAAAGAGGCAGGGATCTGAATTGGGGGGAGATAGGAGAAGCAGGAGGGTGGGGGGAGGGGTGGATATAGGAGAAGCACAGAGGAGGGAGGGGGGAGATAGGAGAAGCAGGAGGAGGAGGAGGAGGAGGAGGGTGGGGGGAGGGGTGGAGATAGGAGAAGCACAGAGGAGGAGAGAGGAGGGAGATAGGAGAAGCAAGAGGAGGAGGGGGGGGGGGGGGGTAGGAGAAGCAGGAGGAGGGAGGGGCAGACCTGCAGATTTCATCATGCATGAGAACAACTGGGAAATAATATGTAAACTTTTCATTAGATTCTCTTCAAAAACAGTGTCTCCAGGATCTGCACACGCACGCACGCACGCACACACATGCATGCACAAACACACACACACACAAACACACACATGCACAAACACATGCTTAAATCAATAGCAAGCCGGTCAGGCTGTTTGGGAGCTCCTCCCACAACCCTTGGGCCATAGCTAGATAAGAGAGCAGACCAGTGGGGTGAATACAGAACAGGGCCTGGGACAAATTGAAATAAATGGGAATGACGGCTACCTTCCATGTGCAATGACTAGGGGGTGCTAACTGGGTGCAGGCTGTAAACACACAGGAAGTAAAAAGTGCTACGTAGAACCTAGTTCCAAATAGAAGCTTGTAAAAAGGTGCTGTTTGGAACTCCCAATTGCTTCTGTTTGTCCTGAAAAGGGTTCTATCTAGAACCTGTTTACAGATGGGTTCCGTTGGTAGGGACATGTCTCTTATCCCCAGTAGCCAGGTCTGATTGCAGGGTTCTGCCAAATGCATGAACGGGTTGTTCTCATGCAAATCGAGGTTTTGTCACTGACAGAACACAAAAGATGATATCCATGCAGATGTAGATGGTTGTCTGTCAGATGACCTTGCACTCAATGAGTAGGGCCATCAAACCCCAATAAGGATGTTGATTCGCCATTTCGCCTCAGCACACTGGCTGGGTAAGTTTCTCAGAACCCTCTACACCCACCCAGGACCGAGCCAGTACTTCTAGTGACCAGCCAAAGTCAAACAAATGACAAAGACAACAAGCACTTGGCATGAATTGCCCATCAACCGATGAGCTTTCGAGAGCAATAGGCTCACTCACATAAGCAGCCCCATTCAATTGCAATCGCGGGCTACGGTCCTCGTCCTAGAGGAGGCCATCAGAGGCACGTGCGTCTGCAGAGCCCGCTCTCCCAGCAGTAGATACTGCAGCCGGGGTGGCCTAGAATAGCACAGGCATTCCTCTGGCCTGCCACCCCCCCCCCACCCCACCCCCCCGCTCAGCAGCACAGCAGACTGCTGGGTCACATGGACACAGTCATCTTGGAGATGAGACTCTCTCACACAGACACACACGGTGCACAATTGCACGAAGGTTAGTAGAGGCTACAAACACGCACGCACGCGCGCAGGTACGCGCGCGCACGCACGCACACACACACACACACACACACACACAATAAGAACAGTATGCCCACTTGCATGCACAGACACGAACACACAACAGATACACCACTTCTATAACTTTACATTTATTTATTTAGTTCGTTATTTTTATTTATTTATTTTTACAACCACATTCTCCATAACCCATTATACCATCGCCCTGTTAGAAGGACAACCATAACTCAAGAAAGAGCACATAGTTATCGAATTCTATTGAAAAAGAGGAACTGTGTGATGAAGAAAGGTAGAGGGTTATTTAAATTGGCTGGTGTGTCACAGTACTCCACACGGGTTTTTGCTCTGCCCATGCACAATTATATTAAGTAGGGCCAATAGGAACAAAGAGGCAGCTCGTAGCTCCACCTCTACCCCCACTGCCTTCCTCTCTGAGCTTTTCACATGTACATAATCCCGGAGTTGACCCAGAAAATAGGCAGTCGTTTCAAGATCTGATGCGGCAGTCTTTGTGCATCGTCCCCGCCTGAGCATGAAGCGTAACCCTGTGGAATATACATTGTAATCCAGTGAACAACCTCGCCTTGCTGAAAGGGAACTTGAGTAAGACACCGTAGCGGTAGCGAAGTCGCTCAACTTTACAACCCGAGCGGATTTAGGTGAGTGTTTGTTGCAATGATTTTATTGCAGAATTCGTGAAACTGGTGTATCTGTGTGAAGGTCTGGCGGTGGCTGGTCCATTGTTTGCATTTTCTGCTCTTTAACTCGCGGATCTTGAGTTAAATCGACAATGCAATTGTAGACATTCTTTAAAAAAAATACGGTTGAGATATTCATTGTAAATAGCCTATGATTATACTGTAAAATGAGTATTTGTTACATTTGACAAACACGCGTGCAACCATGGCTGAATGAAATAAGCGACTCAGCTGTTAGATATGTGGTATGATGACAATGTCTCTTTGTTGCATCCTTAAATACGTGCGTAAAATAACCGACAGGAGACATTTTTCGGTGTAAATGGAAAGGCAGTGTAGCGGGGTTTAACCCAGTAGGCTAATGGTTGCATTTGAATCCCGCTTAGGCTACTTGTGTGTAGATGCGTTCGTACCAGATTCATTTAGAATCACACATCAGAAACGGGGATATTGCCAAGTAGCTTTTCGCATTACAAGGAATTTGCTTAGGTCTGATAACGCATAGCATTAAATGTAGTGCGAGGACAAAACAGGCCAGTGCAAAATACAATAACACAAGTTTCATTCATTCCCACGTCCAGTTGTGTAGGTTAGGTAGCACTGTAGCGAACCTGGGTTCCACTCGTTTCTTGACACAAAGAGGGGGCATTTGCAACGACACCGAAAAAGGGAGGCTTTCTTGTCTTGCGAGGGAGCCACAACAAGCCCTGCAGACCTCTGCCAGGAAACGTCTCATGTGGTTTAACTGCGACTTTAGATGACATTGACGCTGACATTGTTACGATAACGTAGTGTAGGAAATCAATTGGGAATAAACAACATTCTATGGATGGACTGCTGATTTGAACTAGACTGCAATCCGGTGTTTACCAGCCTCACTACATGACACGGAAACAGTTGTCACGCATTGAACCTGAACCAAACCCGTTCCCACGGATTCCTAGTGAAATAGCTGTGACATCAAATATACTCATGGCACAGGCATGCCAACGTCAACCTAGAACCAACCGCTTCGCTGAAAGATCCCAATGTTGCCAAACGCTTCACTTCCCTATCCTGACCCATCAAACCAGGGCTAATGTAACCAGGGCTAATGTTACCAGGGCTAATGTAACCCGGGCTAATCTAACCGCGTCTTCTCCGCGCCCACAGACAGGCGGCATGGCGGACCACCTGATGATGCCCATCAACCACGGCTCCGCGGGCGGCGGTCTCCACGGCTACCGGATGGGCATGAGCAGCGGCCTGCAGGCGGGCCACCCTCCACACGGCGCCCAGGCCGGCATGCGGGCGCTGCCCGGCGGGCAGATGATGCAGCACTACGGAGGAGGAGGAGGCCCTCAGCAGGCCAGCATGGAGGCGGCCATGAGGCAGAGACAGAGCATGGTGGGCGGCATGAACGCACCCCAGATGGGCCACCACCACCAGATGACCTCTGGGAACATGATGTACAACGGACAGGCCCAACAACAACAACAACAACATCACGCCCAGCAGCAGCACCATCACATGCAACAACAACAACAACAACACCACCAGCAACAACAACAACAGCAGCATCAACAACAACAGGCCCAGCACCCGCAACAACAACAGTTCATGAACGGGGGCATGACGTCACAGCAGCAGCTCATGGCGAGCATGCACCTGCAGAAACTCAACACCCAGTACCACGGACACCCGCTGGGGCCCATGAGCGGGGGCCACATGGGGGGCGGGCCACAGTACCGGATGGGCCCGGCCCAGCTGGCCAACATGCAGCACATGGCCGGGCCGGCGCTGGCCCTGAACGGCATGGACGCGGACATGATCGACGAGGAGGTGCTGACCTCTCTGGTCATGGAACTGGGCCTGGACCGGGTCCAGGAGCTGCCCGAACTCTTCCTGGGCCAGAACGAGTTCGACTTCATCTCGGACTTTGTGAGCAAACAGCAGCCCAGCACGGTCAGCTGCTGAGCCGGGGACGACCCGGGCCGGACTCGGAGAGAGGAGAACAGAGACCCGGAGGGAGACCGAGGAGGAGCGCGCCTCGCTCCTGGATACCACTCCTCCGCCTCCCCCCTCTCCTGGCTTTGACACGCCTCTCTCTCGCTGTAGCCACTGTAGGCCAGGGGGCAGCGTGGGGTGCAGGACAGAGAGAGAGAGCTACTCTTGGGTGGCTACAGCGCACAGCTTCTGAGGTCTCGTTTGAGCAGCGGCCAGGAGTGCGGCTCTAAGTTGGGCTACGCCCCCCCTGCCCTCCCCCTCTCTCCTTCCCCTCCAGGACATGAATGTAACAAAAACTGCTGATTTCCCCCGTAGCCACTCTGATCAATGTTAAGACACTGTGTTGCCTCCTAGCTGGAAATCTGTGGCAGTTTAGCAGTTAAAGTGTATTTATTTATTACTCTTGTGAGAGAAATTAACAGAACAAAAGCAGAGACAAACAAGTCTCCCAGAAAGGATCAAGAGGTTTTGGTGTTTTTTTGGGAGGGGGTGGGGGGGGGGGTCGTTTAAGGTCTCCTTGAAAGATTTTTGAGGAAATTGGTTTTAGCCTCACTGGACAAACAAGCCCCTCCAACATGGATGTCTTATAAGAGCTTAGAGTTCTCTCCAGACAGGGAGAACGGGGGCGCAAGTAGAAGGTTCTCAAGCAGAGGCGTCCATCAAAATTTGATAGTTCAGTGTCAGATTTTTTTTTTTTAGGTGTGATGTTTTTTTTCCTCCCTAAACCTACTGCTTGTACCTATGACGCTATAACTACAGAAAAGATCACACTTGTCTGTTCTATGAAACATGTAGAACTGCCTTAATCATGCAGATTTTTATTTATTTGTTATTTTATCTTCCCCTTTGTGGTCAAAATGGAGGGTCTTTGTGAGGGGATTTTAAGGATCAATAAAGTCAGCCTGGACAGAAGTGTGGCCTGCTTTTACATTCATTGCACAACTCCACCCCAGGCAGAGGAGAGCAAGTTAAGTGTTTAACCTGCGGGCTAAAAAGAAGTTTGAGCTCTCAAGCCTGTGAGGAAATCAAATGATCCAGGGTTCCAACGGTTACGTATTGAGCAAGCATCAAACTGAACTTAACTGATATACTAAGTTTATGATATTACAGTAATGCTAAGTTTATGATACTACATTAATGCTAAGTTCTACTGTGGGTTCATAAGGTATTTCTAATCAATAATTCACAGATGGTACATCAACGGGATTAATAGCTCAGTGGTAAAGCGGGATTGGCTGCTTTGTTTGGTTCTTCCTGTTGTATTTGGTCCTGAAAAAGATCTGTAGCTACTTCACCGACTAGGTGTGTGTGTATGGTTGGGGGAGGTGAAAATGGCCAGGTTAATCTATGCTTACCTTGATGGGGGTTTAACTGAATTCAGGCTCTTAGGTTTTTGCCTGAGGGACATGTTTAGCAGTGACTGTTCTCTTTTCAGAATGTGCTTGTGGTTGGGAAAGCCAAATGCAAAATTAACAAACATGAATCTGACAATGACTTGCCTAAAACAATAAGAACTCTAACATTTTGTTTAAAATCACATCTAACTCAAGACTGTTTCAACTGAAATGTTGATGTCTCTCAGAGGTGGGAAGGCATTTGATTAACATTTAGCCTCTGGCAATCATTGATGTCATTACGTTCATTACGATTTCATCACCCTATCTACTGGAGCTCATTGTTTAGGACTTAGCGTTCATCTTTTGCAACTCTTGAGTAACAAGGGAGAAGCAGTCAGCCCTTACAGGAATAGTAGGCTATGCTGACGGTTCGCTTTTAAGTCCTCCCCCTATTCTAAAATGAAGGTTTCTATTTTCACCTCAGTCATGAGGAATCTGTGACAAATCAACACACAGAAGCCCATCAACTGCTTGCTTCGTCCAAGTTTAAATGTATTGGTCTGAAAAAGGCAACTTTCTTCTGTGTTTACCAAAAAGAGCCCAGCAAATTCAGTTTGAGGGTGTGGGGCTTTTTAGGTGTGTCATCATGAGAATGGCCTGGCTTTTTAGGTGTGTCATCATGAGAATGGCCTGGTCGCAAAACAAGGCCGCCAGTCTTGGCCGTCGTCATTGTAGCCTACTGGTCACTGGGTGCCTTGCCTAGGCTACTGGTCACCGGGTGCCTTGCCTAGGCTACTGGTCACCGGGTGCCTTGCCCGGTCTACGGTGATGGTCTGCTGGAAAGCCCAGAGCACCGTGGGGCAGGTTTAGCGCTCTGCTGGCAGAACCCCGGCACCACACACATCTCCAAATTGTGGAGTACACATACTGCAACCGCCTTCTTTAGCAACAATTAAAACCAGAGGTTGTTTCTCAATCGTTGTGAATTGGGAGTTGGGATAGGCTACTGTAAGAATGTGTCCCGAGCACCCGTGTTTGCTCTCCAATCCTTTGTTGTGTTTATGTTTTCCGTTAGAGAGAGAGCTAGTCTAGACGTTGGCTAAGCAGGGTGTGACGGGAGACTGTTAGGCCAGGCTGGTTCTGGTTTGCTCCTTCTCAAGCGGCCCACCCACAACAACTGCTGCGCGCACCAGGCGTCTTCCTGTAGCGGTGAGCCGCTTTCTCCATATAAGTCAGAGCCTCAAACGCACTCTGGGAGAAAGACAAGACGACTGGCAGGCAGAAAGCAACACAAACACGATATATTATGTCGAAAGGAGGAGGGAATTCTCCGGTCTGAAAAAAGGACCTTTTTTTTCCAGGTGGGGGTGTAGTACTAGGCTACAGGGGGTGGAGTAGAGGGGGTGGGGGATTTCTGCCTGGGATTTACCCAAAAGACTTTTATGACTCCTGAGAAATGCCACCTACGAACGGTGTTCAGCACCCAGACCTCTAACACGGCAGGCCAAACCTGGAGACTGCGCTGACTGACATGGGCTCACATTCCTGTAGCACTCTCGGTCTGGTCTTTCACACCATGACGCCTCCTGCTCCGCCCACGTCTATCTGGCTCCTCTGTTCCCTGGCCCTGGTAATCCCAGGTCTGTAGGCCAATGAGGAACAAGCCCTCACCCCCGACGCCCTCTAGTACTGCCCAGCACCGCAGGATGATCAAATATGCAAATTCTATCTGGGGAAATGTTTCTTATCTGTTTCCTGCAGAAGATCTGGCTTCACAATTCAAAACTTGGTGTCATTTCTTTATCAGTGTGGGTAGGTAGGGTAGGCTAGGCACGCCTTGTTGGCAGTTTTATTTTGCCCATTGAGAATTTGAGTAAAATTCCACGCCAAAGTCCATGCATCACTGGTGGATCTGAACTGTATGGTGATATTATTTGACAGCATTATGTTCCCCTTTAAACAAATCTGAGAATAGTAGCGGCTCGTATCGTATTGATTCACGGTTAATATGTTACATTTCATTCACTGGAGAGCCATTGGTTGGTTCGGAGAATATCATTCAACACGAAGCAGAACCCTCAATGGGAATTAAAGGGACGCTAACCGCGAAGAGGTCAATCGGTGTGTGTATTATGTATTGCCAGCCGTGGGCTTGTCCCTTTGAGAATACCTGCCCGGATGACGATAGGGACGCATGCCCCGACATGTGCGCCTGTTTGCATAAGCCGACTAGAATGGTTGTGTTGGTTGTTTAGAGATCCAAACCTGAACCGACCAGTCACCTCTCTGTCCGAGACATAAACAAACACGCTGCCCCGGAGGGACACGACTAACAGAGCACACTCCTGCTCAAGACGAGCTTCCTGCTTTTCTGGCTCGATTGTCACCTTGCCTCACTTCTAAATATCTTCTCATTGGACAATGGTGACCCTCGTCCTGCCAGCCTCCAGTCAAACATTGCTGTGTAGCCTATGATCCGTGCTTTTTAACAGCGGGTGTGTGTCATCTTGCAGGTTTTGAAATTCCTGGAAAGGAATAGGAAAGTCTTTGCCAGGAATATGTAAATCAATAGGAAGAGAGTCCGTGTGTCATACTAGCTGCTGGGCTTTTAGTAAATCCGAGTAGGCCTACCTGTTAAGAGGTGCCAACCTCTTTCACAACAGTGCAAGTAGCATTATATCGGCAGTACAGAACTGGAGATTCCAGAGCAGTATCTTATAAATGATTTTGTATTCCCTGTGTGTAATTTGTTGCTCCAGCTTTGCATTGTGTTGTGGGCGACCAGCCTCTGCATGCACACAAACCTCCACCTCTCCTCTCTGGAACCAGCTCACTCCGGCTTGTTGGGGCAGGTGATGTGAAGGTTGCCTGGTGACTAGAAACTCCAACCCCCCCCCCCCCCTCCCTTCCAAAATCTCGTCTACAGTTCAACGGTTTGACTTTCTTTGAAGTGAAGTCTAAAGGGGAGAGGGGAGTAAATTATTCATTTTTCTTTGGCGGAGAAGCAGCAGCTCAGTCTAGCCAGAACAAACACACTGTTCATGTCTCTATCTAGTGTTTTCCTGTGGAGAAACCGTCGGGTCGTTAGTGTAGGCAACGCTGGCGCTCTGCGGCTCAGAGCTTGTGCGCTAATCCGGTGACGGTGGCCGGCCTGCATATGCCACTACAAACACACACTAAAGACTTGGGGGGGGGGGGGGGGGGGGGGGCTGGTTAGATGACAGAGGTCACTGGTAGCACTGATTGTGAGGAGCGTTACCATGTACCATGGCTCTGGGTTCAGGTGAAATCACGCCTCTGTGTGAGCTGTGTGTGTGTGGCCAGCCACCCTTGAGAGATAATAGCCCACGCTGCCATGTGACCAGCCATCCATGTTTCTGCAACATTTCCTGTTTGCTACCACCATCTGCAGAGAGGAGGAGGAGGGGGGAGGGGTGTGAGGGGGGAGGGGTGGAGGCAGGGGCGCTGGGTTGGGGCTTCTCAGCTGCGACTGTCTCCCCAAACAAGGTCGCTGGAGCCCGGGGAGAGGAGCAACCCTCTTCCCAGCAGGCACACAGGGATCTGAGGCTATCAACCCCGCTCCCTACTGCTGCACTCAGCCCTTCAGCTGACAGCTAAAGGCATTCTGGGAATTCTGCAGTGACTGGAGAGCTGGCCTGAACACTTTATCCCCCACGATCAGTCCCTCTCTCTTTCCCCTCCCTCCCTCTCTCTCTCTCTTTCTCTCTCTCTTTCTTACACCACCCTAAATCCTCGCAGTGCCACGGTTGTATATCACATTTCTGCAAATGATAGGTTATTTCCGTCAGAATCTTTAAATGACAGCGAACGAAGATGTTTTGCACAATGTACATCTCACAGCGGCTTGTGAAAATCCATCAAATGTACATGTGCTTCCGACGTAACGTCCCTTCTTGCCCTGTACTGCGATTCGAAAAACCACAGCATTTTCTCCCATTCATAGTGAAACTGGAATGCTTCAAAACCCAGTGAACCATATATGGTAAGAGTACATGGGACAGCCAGTGGGGTATTTGAGCGGTGAGTTGGGCATGATTTGAGTGCAGCTGGCGAGTTTCTAGAGATTGGTATTTGAAGTTGACAGCCAGACATCTTGATTTACAGTCCAGCTACAGTGATGAGTGAGTGAGTGAGTGAGTGAGTGAGTGAATGAATGAGTGAGTGAGTGAGTGAGTGAGTGAGTGAGTGAGTGAGTGAGTGAGTGAGTGAGTGAGTGAGTGAGTGAGCGAGCGGACATTCTGTGAAGCCCTTTAGGACTATTCCACCCTGATGGGCTGTGTGCACCTGATCTGACCAACAGGTATGTATGGTCACTGTGAAGCTCACTTACAGTCTGAGCACAACATGTAGAGCAAGGCTTCAAAGCTCTAAAAATAGCCCTGACTTCCAGGACACCTTTTAATAATGGACACTAAGCTGGCCATGTATGTGTCCTGCACACACACACACATGCACACACACATGCGCACACACAAACGCACACACACACACACACACACACACACACACACAGTCACACGCACCAAGGTTATAATAGTTAACAAAAACTAACGAAAAAATGAAAACTAGGTGTGAAAAACATTTTAGTTAACTGAAATAAAAATAAAGCCTAGTATTTTCAGCTCGCAAGATCAGGATGGTCTCATGAGGCTAGCACAGAAGAAAGAAAAAAATTAAAATAAAACTGACATGAATAAAAACAAAATTAAAACTAAGCATAAAAAAACAACTTAACTTGCAAACCTGCTTTAAAAATGAATTAAAAACCAACCTGAAATGTATAACAAAAAGTTAAAATGATATGAAAATAAAAACTAATGAAAAAAGCAAAACTATTATAAACTTGACACACACACACACACACACACACACACACACCCTTATCTGCTCTGATCATTGTGTTTGGTCAGTTAGTGCAGCCCCCAGATGCATGTTCCTGTCTTCACTGGGAGGATGTGGTTAGACTGAATGCTACGTCCTCTTCCTCTGCACATGTCATGTTGCTGCAGCTGTGCACCACAGACCTGACTCTCACTCACGCTACGTGATTCCACTGGAATGGTGCACTAGTACCATGTATCACACTCATAACATCGACCGTCTGATATCACAAGTGGCATCAACGTACAACAGTCATGGAATTTGGAGTTGATAATTGATCTGTGACAGAGTACGTTAGCACCATGGGGTTGTTCAAGGGAATGTGAGGCTAAAATCATCAGACAACCAGATACAGTATGTGGTATTGCACTAAGCAGAGGGCTCAACACGGTTAACAGAAGTGCACAGTGAGTTAACCCGTCGTCCGCCACCCATGATGCATTTCGTCAGCATGCACAGTCGTTGAATGAAATTTGAAAAGCAAATTATCAGCTAATAATTGTGGATTCAGGAGCTATGTAGAGTTGGGCTTCAGAATGCCCATACTGTTAAGATATTCTCATTGTGCTTGAAGCATAAGCCTCTAAGGCATAGTTAGTCAGTGATTACAGAAGTAGAGAGCGCAGATCTGCATTCTACAACCAAATCCCACAGACCCCACATAATGGCATGAGTAACTTTGTCAAAGTTGGACACATACAGTAAATGACCTAGCCATACCTTATAAGTTATCTTTATAGGTCTTTTATGAATCAACCATGATGATGCATTCGGCAAGTACACCTCATTCCTGTTTGCGTGGCAGCCATGTTTAATTGTGCTCACTGAGACTTAGGGAGCATGCATATTATGTAGAATGATAAAGGGATGATGCATTTAAGTAATAAAAACACTTGAGATCGTGCTTTATGGTGGTTATTGGCACAGCTGTTCCGTGGTCGTAGGCACGAGAGCGCCGTGCCAATAACCATGGCAAAGCACGACCTCAAGTGTGTTACTGCTTTCATACAACAGCGCGGCACTGTCGTTAAATATTTTTGGGGAAATATTTTGCACGGCTCCGAATGCATCTTGGCCAATCACAATGTGCAGTCGGAACTAGCTGTTGTATAATAAGCATTTAGACCTCACTTCTTGTTTATGTGGCATTGCGTTGACCTTGAGTGGCGGCCATGTTAAATTGTGCCCTTTGAGCCTTACGGAGCAGATGATGGAACACAGCTGGGTTAGAGAGAGTAGTTGATGTAGTTTAGTAGGAAGGTGGTGTCCTCATGCACCTCATGGATGTATATTTCTAACTTCGTTTTTTGTAATCCTCAAGGTGTCTAGTAAACTAATTTTGATGTTCCCAACTCGAAATATTGTCCCATGGGTCCCAAAAATGTTACATCTTTTGAACTAGGCATCATTCAGGGACACATTTATCTGTATATTCTGGGATGAGGAATTGATTAAGGTTATTGGGTTATTGTCATGGTTTTAGCAAGCTGTTAAACTTGAAAAATAGGAGAAAAAAGTCTGTACATTGGTGGAACTGATGTTAACCAATAAAGCTTTGATTGATTGATTGAAGTCCCCGGCCACCACTCCCCTATGAACCCCATCAATATATTTTTCTAACTTCATTTTTGTAATCCTCAAGGTGCTTTGTACACAAATGTTCATGTTCTCAATTCAAAATAGTTTCCCATTGGTCCATTTGGCAGCCATCTTGGCTTTCCGATGAAAATTGAAAATCGAAATAAAAAATCAATCGAAAATCAAAAACGTTTGAACTAGAAATCATACAGAGACAAATGACCCAAATGACCCATTGGTATATCTGTATAATTTTGCCATGATTAAGAGGGTTGTTTTCATGATTTGAATAAGTTGGAGGGCTTGGAGACGCTAACCACTTGGGCACGGATGTGCTTCCAGACGGAAAAATGCAGGTCCCTGGTACTAAAGAGAGGGAAGGTGTCCCTTCTCTCTAGGAGGTACCCGAATCCCACCAGTCACAGAGAGACCTGTGAAGAGCCGTGTCCGAATATAAATATCTCGGAATAAAAATGGACTCCAATCTTACATTTAAAAAACAAATCAAGTCAGTAGTAAACACCGCAAAGTTTCACTTATCAAACTTCCATCACATCAGAAACTCACTGTCAACAAAAGCAGCAGCGCTGTATTTTAATGCTATTATTATGTCACATCTGTCATACTGTCTGACTAGCTGGACACAAGCCTCCTGTACAACACTAAGATCTGTACAGGTAGTTTACCATCAGGCTGTGAAAGTACTAGACAGGAAAACAAACAACCATCATCATTGTCACAGCATAACAAATCAGAATCTACTGAGCTGGGACAATTTTGTTCAATTCAAAGATGCCTGCCTTACCTATAAGATCCTACATGGCTTGGCTCCTCCCCCTCTCTGTACTTTTATAAAACAGAAAGCATCTACTGACAGACAAACCCGGTCTGTTGGTAGAGCGGACTGTGTAGTTCACACAGGTCTGCTTTTGGTCAGGCAGCCTGTTCTGTGAGAGCAGCCCACACCTGGAACAGTCTGCCAACACGGCTCAGGGAGTATGAAAGATACATTTATTTTAAAATAAACTTAAAATCTTAGTACAGAGATGGTCAAGTTTGCGACCATTTTCACTGAGGGGTTGTAATGTATTTTAATGTATTGTAATGTATTTTATCAGCAGGCTTAGTAACCTACTGCTTCCTACTGTGTTTTAATTATTGTAGTGCTCATGACACCTGCCCCAGAGACTATGGTTGAAAATTAGCCAATCTGGATAAACTGGCATATTTACAGAAATGTTCCTTACTGTCTCTGTATTTTAAACCAATAAACTAAACTAAACTAAATCAGGGTGACAAACCAAGAACTTAAGAGTTGGCTGGCAACGGTCGACAAGTCAGGTCTACTGGGGAAATTCAAGGCCTGGATATACCAGCATGGCATCCTACCATGATAATGATGGATATATAAGGATATTGTGGCCATTGCTGGTGTACGAATTCCCAATCTCCACTGTGGAAGGGTTTGAGAGGGGGGTTAGCAGCCACTTCTGACAGTGGCTGGGCTTGCCTAAAAGCCTGAGCAACATCGCCCTCTACGGCAACAACAAGCTAACGCTCCCGATCAACAGCCTTAGCGAGGAGTTCATGGTTACCCGAGCGAGGTAGATGCTTCAGTAAAGGGAGTCCGTGGACCCGAAAGTCTCTCAAGCAGGTATAGAAGTGAGGACCGGAAGAAAGAAGAGAGCACATGAGGCTGTGGACCAGGTGGAATCAAGTCTGCATCACAGAGAACTGGGGGGATCTGTGGCAGGACTGGGTAGCATTCCAACAGGAACCGGAATTGGACCCGGCCCAAAAGGAAGTGAAGGCTGGGAGCAGCGTGCAGCCAGATGGTGGGATTGAGGCAACAGGGCGCATGGACCAGATGGGAAGAAGCAACGGACAGGAAGATCTCATGGTCCGAGTTGTGGAGGGCTGAACCCTACCACATCAAATTTCTCATACAGTCTTTGTATGATGTCCTGTCCAGCCCATCAAAGCTCTTCTGTTGGGCTAAGGTCAAAACACCAGGATGTCCTTCTCATTCTCAGCAGCTGTCCTAAAGCTCTTGGAGATGGTCGCTATCACTGGCGCCGTGACCAGGTGCTGAAGGTGGTCGCTGAGTCCATCTGCAATACCATCGACCAGAGCAAGCATTTACAACCATCAAGCCGCGGAATCACTTTCGTACAAGCAGGAGAACATCCAACGTCCCGGCCGAAAGCTCAGACAGGCCTCCTGAGAACAGTGAATGACTGGCAGATGAGGGTGGACCTGGGGAAGCAACTTAGATTTCCCCCAAACATCATGGAGACCAATCTTAGACCAGACATGTGTTGCTCTCAGAAACATCCAAGCAGGTCGTTGTGCTGGAGCTAACAGCGCCCTGGAAGGAGAGGATGGAGGAGGCCAGTGAAAAGAAGAGGGAGAAATAGGCAGAGCTGGTTGAGGAGTGCCGCAGACGGAGCCTGCCCATTGAAGTGGGAGGAAGGTGATTTGTAGGAAAGTCACTGTGCAAGGCCTACAGCCTCCTGGGCATCACAGGTGCACCCGAGATAGCATGCGGATCTGTGCCATATAAAGGCCAGATCTGGCCCTTGTGGCTTAGTTCCGGCCAATATATGGCCCAGAATCATTACACATCCGCTTGCTATCTGGGACGTAAGAGAAAAGCCATCAGTACAGCTTCCGAGGCTGCGGAGAGAGCCTCACGATGGCTGTGGATCAGGAGGGACAAGCAGTGGGCGCCTGGATCAGGGGGTCTGAAGTTGAATGACCCAAAACGCCCCATGACCCCAGGTACTATCACTGATGACGTGTCCAAGAAAGTGAATCACAAGATGTATGTAGCAACCAAGTTTGGTATATTAAAACTTGAAAAATAAGAAGAAAAAGTCAGGAATAGGTGGAACTGGTGGTTGTCAATCATACTAAAGTCTAAGGAAGACAGATAATGGTGGTGGGTCAGAAGAATGTCCTTCTCTAACTTGTAGTGTTTTGTGAGCTGGTCATTAGTATGGTAAGCATTTGTGGAACAGCATTGTTTGAGCTGGTGCAGCGAGATGACCAGGTTCACACGCTCAGAGAGAGAGCAGGATAGCAGTGGTCTGTGTAGCATTTCGGAGGTTGCTTGGGGCTTGTGATAGAGAGGAGTTCCTCTGTGATTTGTGATGTAGCTGGCACTTGGGGTGCGCATTCAGTTTGGGTGGTCTGAAGACGGGTGGGCATTTTGTATTTGGGTCCGGTTGCGGTTGTTTACTGTGTGTGTATCTTGCTTAGAGTGTAGTGGTCAGACTGTGAGTCTGGTTGGAATCAGACCAGCAGAGTACTGTGCTAGCTTGGATGCTAGGTGAAACTAGGGAGGAAAGAGCTTCTGTGGCCTCTGCTGGGGCGTTTGGACAGCAGTTTACTACACGGCAGTTCATGAGTCTTACTGGGTCACGGCTAGCTGAGCTGGCTAAGGCGAGTGGCGCGACAGAGGCCTCCTCTATGACAAGAGTGATTGGATAGCGCTGCTGAAGGAGTGGATCTCCTTAGAGGCTCTGTGGGCAGAACAAAGAGAGAGAGCACCAACATGAGATGGAGATGGAGAAGAGAGAGCTCAAATTTCAGCTTGAGATGAAAGAGAGGGAGCTTGAGGAGGAGAGAGAGAGACAGTTTCAGCGGGAGCTGGAGAAGATCCAGGCTAGGTCACATGATACTGAGTTTGACTTTTCTCCCGTGAGAGTGGTTAGTTGGTGTTCTGAGCTAGTACTAATCTCCTCCTTGCTGTCAATGTATGACCCTGCAGGTAAGAGAACCCTCAAGAACCGCACCGAGTGCTAGTTAGTGAGAAGATGGCAACTAGAACCCATAGGTCTCGAGCCATCACGCCAGTGCAGTGTTGTGATGTCACGGGACACTTGGCGAGCCCCAAGCGCCCCCTTGTTTCCTCTGTAGTGCCAGGTACTGAGAAGTTGACTAGGGAGTTCACTGAGGTCTCGATGGCATGTGTCAAGACGCGCGTGCGAGTCCCCTGTTGATGTAGCTTCCAGAGAGGAGCGGGAGCCCTTGGTGGGGTTGGCAGATACGTTTATGGTTCACTTAAAGGAAGTACAGGGGAGGTATTTAGTAAATCTGAGAGATACTTTCATGGGTCACCTGAAGGAGTGGAGACACCCTGTGTGCCTGCCACACGGGATCTCCTGTAGCAATGCAGAGATCATAACATCAGTGAGGTAGGATGGGCGGACCACATCTGGCGTGCAGATTGGGAGGCAAACACCTCTCGTGATTTCATCCTGGCCGCCGGTCCTTCCCCTCCTGGGATGGACTTACCCAGACCGTCATGGGTGAGGCTTAATCGCCTCCGAACCAGCGTTGGACGCTTCCGCTCATCGATGCACAGATGGGGCTTGGTATCCTGTGCGGCCTGGCACTGAGGAACAAACCGCAGACCATGTCATCCAGGACTGTCCGACATACCGGACACCCAACGGAATGCATGGCCCGACAGTCCTTACCTGGAGGTGTGCCTGGATATATAGCCCGGGTGACCTCCTCACCCAGGCTCGGGGTGGTAAAAGGATAGCCCCTCGCCCCAAGCCTGGGGAGGAGAGGAGAACACAACACCTAACCCGCACGAAGAAGAAGACCCTGAAGGAGGTTGAGGAGGAGTCTGTGTTAGATCTAGCTGACACCTTTATGTTCCACCTCGAGGCTGGTGGTGATGTATGTCACCCAGTCATGTAATTTCAGTGAAGGTGTTAGGCTGCATTGAGCCCGTGTGTGAACCTGTAATGAATCAACCCCAAGCACATATTTTTTATTTGAGCTTTGGGACATGAAATGCGAGTGTGCATAGCACACAAGAAAAGCATACATTTGAGCTACAGTCAGATCTGATTATCCTAATGGCTGGTTCTTTAACCTCCTGAACTGATGATCATGCATTTGGCCCATGTGTGCACTTGCTGCATACAAATTGATAACAACCGATTGGGTTCAAAAAACATACATTAAACATTACATATCTGATTTGTTTACCAACATTATGCAATTCAGTGGGTGAGTGAGCCTCGTCATGGCTCAAATCTTGCCGCGTTTGCAATGGTAGGCAAGTCATGACCATTAATACGAGATTGTCCTGTATTGAAAAATAAAATGCACTTTCAATACTGAATCATTACGAGACGCAAGGATTTTCACGTATTTATGTGCACAAAACTGTAGTGTTGACGGATTACCAGATACTACACCCAGCTTCTCACGCTTTTAGCAAGAAACAGCAAGCCAATCCTATTAGCGATATTTGCTTTATTCACACAGCTGCCATATTGGTCAAGTCTGACGTAATTGGTGGGACGAATGTGGAAGTGCCCGTTGACTCCAATGTTAAACGTTCAGGTAACACTTTATAATAATGATCAGTTATAAGGCATTTATAAAACATTTGTTAATAATGAAGTAATTATTAACATATAATTTATAAACATGTGTAAATGATTCATAAATGATTTGTAAATATACTAGTTAAACATTCACAAATGACCTGTAGATGATTTATAACACATTATCAACATTACTTGTAAATGATGTGTTCAACATTAATTAATGTTAGTTAATATGTAGTAAAACATTTGTAAATTATTTTAAGAATGCCTTATTTATTATTTTTTCATGTTTATCAAATGATTTGTTAAACATTTACTAAAAGTCTACAAATCATTTGTAGACATTATTGCAGCCCCAAAGACCGTTAGAAACGACTAGTTTATAATGAACTAACCATTAACAAATAATTTATACATGTTTATAAATGAGTCATATATCATTAATAAATAAACTAGTTTAACATTCAAAATGAATGTTAATGAATGAATAAATTAATGAATAAAACTATTAATGTCTATAAAACATCTATAAATCATTTGTAGAGGTTTTTGCATGCGTCAATCTAAAGTTGAAACCATTTATCATTGACAAATGTCTTATGGACATTTGTAAAAATTATATTTTCATCATTCTGTAGTTATTTTTTGATGTCACAAAGGAACAAAGCTGTCTACAACATTTACACATAATTTATAACAGGTGAATAAAAAGTCCATAAGACATTTGTTTTTTTCACACCTATTTTTTCATTTTTTTTAGTTATCTTTCGTTAACTATACTAACCTTGGTCTGGTCCCTGACCAGGACTTTGGACTTGGTCCCCAGGTGCCACTGATGAGGCTGCCCACTGCACCTGGCTGCCCGTGAAGGAGGAGCACTATGGTGAGAAGATGCAATTGAGAATCAAGCAAGGCGACCTCAGAAGTGTGCGGCAGGGATTAAACATCATGGCTGACTATAAGGGAATCCCATCCTCCTCAGGAGGCGTAGATGCAGCTCTCGTGAACAGCCTCATCACTTTCGATGCTCGCTTTGAGACCAACAACGGCCGGACAGCCATTGCCCCTGAGGCGGAGGAGAACGGAAGGGAGGAGAGAGCGCTCACTCTCTCTGAACACGACGTCAGAAGGATGTTTACACAGGTGAACACAGGAACCGGATGGTATTGCAAGGCAGGTCCTCAGGGCGTGCACCGACCAACTGGCTCCTGTGTTCACAGTGATATTGAACCTGTCCCTGGCGCAGTCAATTGTCCCAACATGCTTCAAGAACTCCTCCATCATCCCTGTACCGAAGAAGCCAAGACCGGCCTGCGTCAATGACTACCGGTAGCTCTCACCTCCTTGGTGAGGAAGTGTTTTGAGAAGCTGGTCAAGGAACACATCTGCTCCTCACTGCCCAGCACACTAGACCCCCTACAGTTTGCCTACAGACCCAACAGATCCACAGAGGATGTCATAGCTCACATCCTCCACATTACCCTATCCCACCTAGACAAGAGCAAGGGGAACGTGTCAGATTATAGCATACTGCTGCTGACTACATCGACTACTATAACCCCACCCAGACTCGACACCAATCTCAGGCTCCTGGGGAATAACAACGCCCTCTGCAAGTGGATCCTGGACTTCCTGTCAAAGACACCCCAGGTGATGAAGGTAGGCAACCACACCTCACATCTGAACATCAGCAAGACGAAGGAGATGTTGGTGGACCTTTGTGAGGAAGCAGGAGAGGAACTACACCCCTCTAATCATCAACGGGACCCCTGTAGAGAGAGGGGACAGCTTCAAGTACTTTGGCGTCAAGATCACCAAGGACCTGACATGGTCAACACACATAAACACAGTGGTGAGGAAAGCAGGTCAGAGACTGAACCACCTCAGACCACTGAGGACATTCAGAGCGTCCACCAGACCCCACAGAGCTTCTACTCATCCACGATCGAGAGCATCCTGACTGGGAATATCACCACCTTGTACGGGAACAGCAGCTCTCAGGATCACAAGGCCCTTCAGAGAGAGAGAGGGGTACGGTCAGCTGAATGTACCCTGGGGGGGCCACTCCCCCACCTCGAGGACATCTACACCAGAAGATGCAAGACCAAAGCCAACAGGATCCTGAAAGACTGCACTCACATGGCGAGCATGGAGAGTCTCAGGAAGAGCTTATTCCCGCAAGCCAGAACGAGTCTATGTAGAACATCTAGTGTACATAGAAGATCTAGTGTACGTAACATAACCATTATGCAATGTCAATATACCTCACCACCTTGCTCTACTTCCTGCGACTTCCTTTAAATTCTAGCCTTCTTTTTGAGTTTTACCACAGCATCAGGACGACACCAACAGGCAGAGCTAATCTGTGCGCGGCCTCAATGTCGCCATCTAGTGGTGCAAACTAATCCAGGCAACTGGTCCCTGGTGCAATATGCATTTAGAAACAAGCACCGGAAGAGCTACTAAACAGCTCAAACTCTGAACGGTGGGTTTAGAAAGTAGACGTCCCGAGTAGAATAGACCAGACCTTTACTGAGACACCATAGCACAAAGGAAAATGTACTAGGTGATGGGAAAACAAACTGTTGCGACCGTTTCCAGGTGGTGGGCTCTATGTGGCACAAACGTACCGGGGTTGATCTAAAGCACCCCTCCCCCCTTCTGCGTTGCCGGGTGGGGGACAATGAATCTCTCTGGTTAGTGTTATACCATCTGACTACACTCATGGCAGCACATGTGCCTGGGCCTCAAGGAGAGACAGCAAGGAGACAAGACTGAGGAAAACTGACAGAGCTGGTCTGCCCCCTGCTGGTGTAATACTGTCATTACAACAACAGCAACAAATTATGTACTGAAGACACTGATGACTGCTGTTGAAATAACACTGCCCCCTATGGACATCACTATTCAAGCTTGTGTAGTCCATAAATTGAGACAACAATGACAGAGTTATTATATATTTATTGAACATTATTGAGTATGATAACGCTCTCTCAATGTATGAACTCTAATAATATAGTATAAAAATTAAAAAAGTACAAATAACAATAGACAAGACACATAGTCATTGTAAACAACATCCATAACAAGATCAAATCATGTTTATCATGGCAGTATTTTGGAATAACGCGTTTGATATTTTTATAGTGTCATAGTTTGAAAACCGTTTTTCGAAATGAGACGTGAACCGGTTGCACCCCCGGACAGGTGGGGGAAACCTTGTGTCTTATTTCTTGTAGTTGAGAACATATTCAGTAGAAAAGTGACCACTAAAAAGTCTGATGCAAGTCCTCGTTTTCCCAAAAAAATGAAATGTACAAGATCAAAACTCGACAAAACGTGATAAAAACAAGAGGCCCAAAATGGCCTTTACAGTCAAAATGGCTGCATTTCTTCACCCCTGGAGCCTTGGGTCAGTGGGCTTAATGAAACGTAGTTCAGAGGAGGGAGGGGGGGGGCATGATGGAGTGGGAGGAGCTGGACGAGACTGCATATCCCATGCTGCCTTGAGGCTGGATTGTGCCACACAAAAATAATGAAGTAATGAAGTCCGATATGGAAGAGGGAGGAGGGGGGGGGGTGCTGCCAGGTTGAGTAGCCAGGCAGCAGTTGCTACATGTAAAGGTTCAGTATGTAGTGCATGATATATTGTAGAGGGGGGAGGGCTGAGGGGAGGCGAGGGGGAGGGTCCCGGTGGTGGTGGTGGGTAGATGACCTCATCAGGGGCGTTTGAGCTTGTCGATGTGGAAGGTGAGCTTGAGGGCGGGGCCTAGCTTCAGGCCCATGTACTTCATCATCATGTCGCTGCGCAGCAATAGGAGCGCTTTCCCGTCAATCTCCTGTCAGACACAGAGCACCGGGGTTATGAACATCTATTCATCCATCTATTAATCCATCCCTTCTTCCCTCTATCGGACTAATATCATGGTCTCGCTACTGTAGGCAGGCTCCGCCTCCTCCTCGGTACCTACGTGTTTCCTGAAGAGGTCGGCGTGCGGCGCCAGCAGGGGGTCGATGTCCCGGATGTACTGCATCACCTCCTCCACCGTCCACAGGTTGGGGTCTTGGCCGCTGGGCCGGGGGCTCTCCCGAAAGTTGCCCGAGCCTGCGGGGGGAGGGGGGGGCGGAGACACAGGAGGGGTCATGACTGGGACTCGTAGCCGGACACTCAAGACTGAATCGCCATTTCATTTCACTTCATTATTCCGTCTGAACTAGCTCCCGTCGCAGCCGTTTCCTGAGACGGGTGTGGCCAAGTAGTCCTCGGCGATTAGCCTTCTTGTGTCTCCGTTCTGCGCTGTACCCCACCAATCACATTGCACAGTTTAATTCCGTCATCGCATTCAAAAGACGCTGGTTGGAATTCCCGAGAAATCCCTCTGGACGAGAGTCTTTCCAGACCCTGAACCACATTCCCAAAATGAAAGTGGGTGTGCGATCCAGGCTATGGGACTCGCACAGTGTGTCAACTTCAGAAGTCACACACCCGCTACCAACCAGACTTTTGTGCGCACCCAAAATCCCTTTGTGGTAAACCCCCCCAACACAGGACGATAACCCCCTTTCGAGCCGGTGTAGCGTTTCCCCACGGAGACGACACGGCTGGTCACACTGCGCCACCTCGCGTGCCAGTCGACCCGTTAGCTCACGACGAACACAGCCCCGTGCTCCCCGCGGCCGTACCTGCGGAGTGGAGCTGGAGCAGCTTGCCGGGAGAGCGCAGGCCCGGGGGCTGGCCCGCCACGGAGCCCGGGGACAGCGGGCTCTTCTTTAAGTGCTCTGGTCCCCCGACGCCGTTCTCCAGGAGGAAGGGCTCGCCTGGAGAGAGACACGGAGAGAGACACGGAGAGAGACACGGGGTTGACGTCATGTGTTTCGATTAGGGATGCGCAATATATCGGCAATCATATCAGTTTCGGCCGATGTTAGTCATTTTTTAGTATATCGGTATCGGTCCGATGTGCAAAACAGGGCTGATGTGAACAGCAGATCATTATTTCTGTCTAGCTGCTGTTGTGTGTGTGTTGTTGAGAGGAAACAATGCAGTAAATCTAAGATTTATCATCTTTTCCAAATGGTTTGGAAATAGAGACAGTGTTTCCATGTGTTTTTCAGTACGTATAACATTTGATTATCATAGAAATTTGTTTTTATACAGATCATATCGACATCGGTAAATATCGGTTATGGCCATGACAGCAATGTTAATATCTGTTATCGGCCAAAATGTTCATATCGGTGCATCCCTAGTTTCCATACTTATATATTTAAATTGTGCCCATTGACCCTTAGGGAGAAATATTTCCCTTTGGTTTTTTCATATGACTAAAGCTGATTGTTCTATTGCTAGGCTAATGCTAGCGTGCGCTAGGCTAGGCCCCTGTGCTGGGAGGTTCTATTGCTAGGCTAATGCTAGCGGGCGCTAGGCTAGGCCCCTGTGCTGGGAGGTTCTATGGCTAGGCTAATGCTAGCGTGCGCTAGGCTAGGCCCCTGTGCTGGGAGGTTCTATTGCTAGGCTAATGCTAGCGTGCGCTAGGCTAGGCCCCTGTGCTGGGAGGGTACCTTCGGAGGAGAGGCGGTGGTTCTTGGCTAGTTTGTGTGGAAGGGGGCTGCTGTAGGGGTCCTGGTGGAAGCGTTTGGTACCTCGGCCCGGACCCGTCGTCAGACCCTCCCCGAAACCTCGCCTTTCTGGAGGGGGGGGGGGGGGGGGGGAGAAAGAATAGAAAACGACGCTAGTGAGTGAAATTGTGAAAAATACGACAGAGAAATAGATATCTACGCATGGGACACAGATGAACGCTGATAGTGTCATAGTGAAAGCTGCTGCCATATATGATCTGTCGTGTTTTATTCTCTTATTTTTACTATTGTAACCTTTTTAAATCGTTCTATAAAGCACTGTGTGCTACATTTGTTTGTATCACAGTGCTGTATAAATTAAGTTGACTTTGATAGTGAAAGCTGTGAGAGAGAATGGGGCTCATGTGCTCTGAGCTCACAGAAGGGATGGAGAGGTCAGGGGGTACTGGAGGAGAAGGCCCACTTATCCATGTACAACTCTGGGACAACTCTGTGTGTGTGTGTGTGTGTGTGTGTGCATGTGTGTGTGTGTGCGTGTGTGTGTGTGTATGTGTGTGTGTGCGTGTTTGCGTGTGTGTGTGTGTGTGTGCATGTGTGTGTGTGTGTGCGTGTGTGTGTGTGCGTGCGTGTGTGTGTGTGTGTGTGTGTGCGTGTGTGTGCGTGTGTGTGTGTGTGTACGGGGCTGACCTGAGTAGGCGTGGCTGTCGTAGTGCAGGCCACCTCTGGGGACCGGCTGGCTGCCGTACAGCGGGTCACAGTGGAGGTTGTGACAGAGCTTCTCCAGGAAGCGCAGGACGTAGGTGACGCTGCTGACCGTGGGCAGGGTCAGGGTGTGCTGCTGCTGGTCAAAATAGGCTGCGGCACAGGAGGGGTCAGGGGTCAAGGGTCGGACCAATATTGTGCGGGCAAACAGGTTTTTTTTTGGTTTGTTTTCTTCTGCACTAATTTGAGAGCAAATGTTGCTTTTTGAGCTCCAGATTAGATGATCTTGATGACTGGGGTTCTTAAATTAGCAATACAATTTAAAATAAATGTAAAAATCACTTTACTGGAATGCAGCCGTTAATACCAGGAAAAGACAACACTATATTACGATATCCAAAATCTAATGATCTCATAGTGGTATCGATACAGTAGGACCCCACTCATCCGAACTTCAGAGATCCGAACCTCCCGGTCTACTGGACAGGCTTAAAAAACGTCTTTTTGAGCCTGTTATCTGGTTACTGTTGGGATTTTCATTACAGTACTGTATCCTACTGTGAAAAAAAACAGAACTGTATGTAGACCTACATGTTGCCTGTAGGCTGTAGCCTACTGTCACGTTTCATTTCTTTGTTACTTAAATGTCGAGCGCAAAATGCAACCGAGTCTGCTGCGCGAGAGCTGCATTCCTATAGCCAGAAAGCGCGTCAGCAACCTGAAGCAGAGGAGCATCGAGTCACTTTTCGTTCCCAGTTAATGGACTTCAGGAACACAGACGCATGTAGATTAGCCTACTAGACCTACTGTATTTGTTAAATAATAGATACAGCCTAGGCCACGTTAGCCTACATCGGTTGTTTTAGAGACTTTCTTTTAGGCTACAATAGCCTACGACACGACAACTTGTCTGTCATTTCATTTATTTATTTATTGATTATCATTTGCTCTAATTGTTCTAATGTTGGGTTGTT
>NW_028175697.1:161228-179761 GCF_949987555.1 Borostomias antarcticus
TAAAGTAGACCTTTTTTTCATTGGGTCCACCTGGGCTGTATTGATTCAGTTCCTGACCAGATAAGGAGAAGAACGGACAGATGTCCCCTGTCCTGTCTGTCACACAACCAGCAGCTAGACAACCAGGCAGAAAGACAGACAGCCAGAAAGACAGATAACCAGGCAGAAAGACAGACAGCCAGGCTTAAAGACAGACAGCCAGGCAGAAAGACAGCCATGCAGAAAGACAGACAGCCAGGCAGAAAGCCAGATAACCAGGCATAGAGTCAGACAACCAAGCATAGAGACAGACAACAAGACAGCCAGGCAGAAAGACAGACAGCCAGGCAGAAAGACAGACAGCCAGGCAGAAAGACAGCCAGCCAGGCAGAAAGACAGCCAGCCAGGCAGAAAGACAGACAGCCAGGCAGAAAGACAGACAGCCAGGCAGAAAGACAGACAGCCAGGCAGAAAGACAGACAGCCAGGCAGAAAGACAGACAGCCAGGCAGAAAGACAGCCATGCAGAAAGACAGCCAGGCAGAAAGACAGACAGCCAGGCAGAAAGACAGACAGCCAGGCAGAAAGACAGCCAGCCAGGCAGAAAGACAGCCAGCCGACCAGCCGTTGTTATGGAAGGCTACTGTGACCCAGTTTACTCTCAGCCGGTGGAACAAAGAGGCCAGTTGTGTTGCTCGGGTCACACACTCTAGTGTGTGCTACACACTCTCTCTGCTACACACTCTCTCTGCTACACACTCTGGTGTGTGCTACACACTCTCTCTGCTACACACTCTCTCTGCTACACACTCTCTCTGCTACACTCTCTCTCTGCTACACTCTCTCTCTGCTACACACTCTCTCTGCTACACACTCTCTCTGCTACACACTCTCTCTGCTACACACTCTCTCTGCTACACACTCTCTCTGCTACACAGAGGGAAGAGGGGATGAAGGAGAGCAGGAGGAGGAAGGGTGGGGGGTGAAGGAGAGGAGGGAGAGAGGGAGGCGGATGTGGGGAACACTTCAGTCACACAGATGATAACGAGAGGTTCTAAGGACAGAACTGCTCACTTATACAAAGCTAACAAGAACCTTCGACTGTAGAGTCTGCGGATACAGCGGGGGGGGGGGGGGATCGGCCTTCATAAAGACATTCTGACAGCCGGATCCGACAGAATCCGGTCGAGTGATTAAAGATTTCCTGTTAGGTTAACTTGCGGTGAACTCTTGCCTCTCTCTCTCTCTCTCTCTCTCCCGGTCCCCCCCCCCCCCCCCCCCCCCTATCTCTGTCCACTTCCTGCTTCTGCTCAGTTTCGATACCCACGGGTCTCATGACAACGCCGTGGCGCTGACCAGCGCAGACGGAGAGAGAGAGGGAGAGGGAGAAGGGAGAGAGAGGGTGAAGAGAGAGAAAGAGGGTGAAGGGAGAGAGAGAGAGGGTGAAGGGAGAGAGAGGGAGAGAGGGTGAAGGGCAAGGCTCCGAACCGGTTCAAGGAACGGAAACGAAAACCGAAAACGAACGGTATTTTACGAGGAACAGAAACAGGAACGAAAACGAAATGGTCTTTAATTGTTCCAGAACAGAAACGTTAATTTGAAATCTTTAAAACCGGTTAATAACGTTATTTTTTCGTTCTTTGTAGTAGGCCTATATAACTTAAAAATAATTGTAAAAAAGAAGAAAGCTGAGCCTTTTATGGCCGAATAGGCTAAATTAAATTAATTAAATTTGTAGCCTACATCTTGTCCTGTTTTGGTAATGTAGCCTAGGCCTAAATCTGTTATTTCACAGTCAGGATCTTAAATGCTTGCTTAGCGAAATGAAGAGATTTAGATATTACAACAACACACCATAGCCTAGTTCAGACTAGGGATGTGCCCAGCGACTATTTTCACTGATGACTAGACGGTGATTTTGTAACCGATTACATGACTAGTCTAAAAACAGGATTCCCAAGTTTCTACAACAAGTGCTATTTAGAAAAATTGAGGATGTTTCTCAAACTCTGCAAGCTAAGATGCATGACTATTCTTGATGTTTCCCAACCACTCAGCGGCAGCCAATTTGCACGCGTTGCGCAGTCACACACTCTCCTTTGTTTGCCAGTGCAAAACAGTAGTTCAGCCTGTCCTTACAGCTTATTACTTAGCAAAGATTTCAATGTGATTTATTTTGTTTAATTGAAGAAGAGTAGGCTAGCCTATAGCCTGTAATGTTTCAGTAGAAGAGTAGGCTAGCCTATAGCCTGTAATGTTTCAGTAGAAGAGTAGGCTAGCCTATAGCCTGTAATGTTTCAGTAGAAGAGTAGGCTAGCCTATAGCCTGTAATGTTTCAGTAGAAGAGTAGGCTAGCCTATAGCCTGTAATGTTTCAGTAGAAGAGTAGGCTAGCCTATAGCCTGTAATGTTTCAGTAGGCTAAAACTAGATTTCACATAAAGACCGCGGATGTCAGAGAGGGCAAATTTATTCCAACATTGGTCCACAAAATGATGCAAATAATAAAGTGAAAGAAATAATAGCCTACTGTGCAAATATAATGTTTTATATGGACCTGCCTACTGTGCAAATATAATGTTTTATATGGACCTGCCTTATGTGCAAATATAATGTTTTATATGGACCTGCCTACTGTGCAAATATAATGTTTTATATGGACCTGCCTACTGTGCAGATATAATGTTTTATATGGACCTGCCTACTGTGCAAATATAATGTTTTATATGGACCTGCGTGTCTGCAATAAAGTTTCTCTATCTTTATAACCAACATTCAGCGGTAGCCAATTTTCACTCGTTGCGCATCTCGCTCCAAGTATGGTTTGGCTATTTAAAACACGGAGTACAGTTGCTTGGATGTATACTAGTATCTATACTAGGATGCATAAACCTATGTTTTGCGAATTTAATGGTCTGCCTCCTTCAGAGTTCAACTCGGCAATTAGGCTGTGAAAGCGAGCGCGCCTCTTGGAATCTAGTCATAGCCTATTGTTGAACAGATTTCTGTCACGTCTTGACTTTCACAAACCAAATGATTAGGCTACATTAATTAATATGAGCACACTTTAGTGACAATGTTCCGTGCAACCCTGATCATTGAATAGCATAAGTTAAATTACTATAATATTAAAGACCGCGGATGTCAGACGATAGGCTACGTATTACGCGTATAGGCGCCAAATCCGGAGCTCCATACAAAAGGAACGCAGCATAAACAATAGGGATTGTGCAGATGAATGAATGAGGTGACTAATTATTTATAAATAACTTAAAACATTACAAAACGAAATAAATCAAACAATAGGCCTACAGGCGCAGAATAAAATAGCTTGCAGCAACAGTACAAGAAAATATTTGTACAAGAAATACTGTAGGCCTGGCGAACACCCCGGAACGGTGAACGGAACGTTATTTTTCGTTCTTAACCGGTTCAGGAACGCTATGTTGGTGGCGGAACACGAGAACGGAAACGTTAAATATGCTGGTTCTGCTCGGAGCGAACCGATTGAAAAATAATTTCGTTTTTAAGCCCTGGTGAAGGGAGAGAGAGAGAGAGAGAGAGGGTGAAGGGAGAGAGAGAGAGAGAGAGAGAGAGAGAGAGAGAGAGAGAAAGGGTGACGGGAGAGAGAGAGAGAGAGAGGGGTGAAGGGAGAGAGAGAGAGAGAGAGAGAGGGTGAAGGGAGAGAGAGAGAGAGGGTGAAGGGAGAGAGAGAGAGAGGGAGAGAGAGAGAGGGTGATGGGAGAGAGAGAGAGAGAGAGAGAGAGGGTGACGGGAGAGAGAGAGAGAGGGTGAAGGAGAGAGAGAGAGAGGGAGAGAGAGAGAGAGAGAGAGGGTGATGGGAGAGAGAGAGAGAGAGGGTGACGGGAGAGAGAGAGAGAGAGAGAGAGAGAGAGAGGGTGAAGGGAGAGAGAGAGAGAGAGAGAGAGAGAGAGTGAAGGGAGAGAGAGAGAGAGAGAGGGTGAAGGGAGAGAGAGAGAGAGAGAGAGAGAGAGTGAAGGGAGAGAGAGAGAGAGAGAGGGTGAAGGGAGAGAGAGAGAGAGAGAGAGAGAGAGAGGGTGAAGGGAGAGAGAGAGAGAGAGAGAGAGGGTGAAGCGAGAGAGAGAGAGGGTGAAGGGAGAGAGAGAGAGAGAGAGAGAGAGAGAGGGTGAAGGGAGGGGGAGAGAGAGAGAGAGAGAGAGAGAGAGAGAGAGAGGGTGAAGGGAGGGGGAGAGAGAGAGAGAGAGAGAGAGAGAGAGAGAGAGAGAGAGGGTGAAGAGTCCCGGCCGGTGTGACGCAGGCGCGGCAGTGAAGCTCGGCGAACAGCGGGAGAAACGGCGGAGGAGGACAGATTTATCTCAGGGGGGGGGGCCTCCCAGCCCCCAGGCGCACACACGCGCGCGCACACACACACACACACACACACACACACACACACACACACACACAGTCCCTTTCCCTAGAGGGCCATCCCTGCTGTACGTCCCACACACTGCAGGCAAACACGCCGTGATCGCTAAGCGGACGCTCACGCACACACACACACGCGGGCGTTCTCACTCTCTCGCTCGCCGCTTTCCTCCGCTTTCGGCGCCGTGGCGACAGTACGCTGAGCGGTTAAGGTGTGTGTCCTCGATCCACCCCAGATAGATTTACTAGAGGAGCTGTTAGCGCGCCTTAGCCTGTAGGGCTGATACACACACACACACACACACACACACACACACACACACACACACACACAAACCCTGGCGTTTGTATACGTATGTGTGTATGTATGTGTGTGTGTGTGTGTGTGTGTGTCCTGCATTCATCATCTCCATGATCATTAACGCCGGTCAGAAAGTTCCGGGCCACTAGAAGGAGAAGGAACTCACCGCTGCGGATCTCTGGGTGTGAATCCAGCCCACCGCGACCCCCGCCGACCCTGTCCTCTCCTCTCCTGTCCTCCTCTCTCCTCTCCTGTCCTCTCCTGTCCTCCCGTAGATGAAACCCTCTCTCTCTCTCTCAGCTGTGTGTCCTGTCCTCTCCTTCACCCGGACCCCTTATCCTGCTCTCTCGCTCTGCCTCTCTTCCTCATCCTTTCTTTTCCTCCTCCCTCCTAGCCTCTCTCTTCACCCCTCCCCCTCTTCCCCCTCCCCTCCCTCTCTTCCTCCTCCCCCCTCTTGCTCCTCCTCTCTCTTCGCCCTCCCCTCCCTCTCTTCCTCCTCCCCTCTTTCTCCTCCTCCTTTCACAGAATTTATTGCTGCCTCTTCTCGGCTCCTCCCTCCCTTTCTCCTGCTTACCCCGTCTCTCTCCTTCTCTCTCTGGGCGTGTGACCCAGGGGCCAGTCTGGGGCCCCCAGCAGGGCGTGTGACCCAGGGGCCAGTCTGGGGCCCCCAACAGGGCGTGTGACCCAGGGGCCAGTCTGGGGCCCCCAGCAGGGCTCTGCTTCACCCAAACGCTCCTAACCCCCCCCAGTGCCAACTGGATGTGTGCCAGGCTCCCATAGAACACACACTCTTACAAGGGCCTTGTCCCTCCTCCTCCTCCTCCTCCTCCTGGCTGCTCCTGCTCCTCGCGCTTCCCAGCGCTCCTTCCCTCCTCCTCGCGTCATCCCTTACTTCCTCCTCTCCCGTCTCCGCTCCTCTCTCTCTTGTCTTCCCCCCTTACTTCCCTTACTTCCTCGCCGTCGTCTCTACTCTCTCTCCTCCTCCTCCCCCTCTCATTCCCTGGTCTCTCTCCTCCTCCTCTCATTCCCTGGTCTCTCTCCTCCCCCTCTCATTCCCTGGTCTCTCTCCTCCTCCTCTCATTCCCTGGTCTCTCTCCTCCTCCTCTCATTCCCTGGTCTCTCTCCTCCTCCTCTCATTCCCTGGTCTCTCTCCTCCTCCTCTCATTCCCTGGTCTCTCTCCTCCTCCTCTCATTCCCTGGTCTCTCTCCTCCTCCTCTCATTCCCTGGTCTCTCTCCTCCTCCTCTCATTCCCTGGTCTCTCTCCTCCTCCTCTCATTCCCTGGTCTCTCTCCTCCTCCTCCTCCTCTCATTCCCTGGTCTCTCTCCTCCTCCTCTCATTCCCTGGTCTCTCTCCAGACTCAAATATTACATCGAATCGCTGAGCTCCGCATCACTTCATAATAGAGTCTGTGCCACTTCGCCGCCCAAGCTGGTATTCTGAGGGCGTATCGACGGGTCAAAGTTGAAAGGGTGACAGGTCGTACAAGCAAATGAGAGCCGCTAACCCAGCTTAGATGGGCGGGGCATATCTAAGGGTGGGAGCGCCTGACCGCGAACGTCGTTACCGATTGGTGCCGGCAGGATTCCGGCGCTACCAATGAATCGACAGGATTTTCGCAGCAGATTTTCGCATGAAGTGTCCCAGACCCATAGAGAGATCTGCAGCGTGCAGTAACGTAGTTAGCGTAGCGTACGTAGTGTATCAGTAACGTAGTTAGCGTAGCGTACGTGGTGTATCAGTAACGTAGTTAGCGTAGCGTACGTAGTGTATCAGTAACGTAGTTAGCGTAGCGTACGTAGTGTATCAGTAACGTAGTTAGCGTAGCGTACGTGGTGTATCAGTAACGTAGTTAGCGTAGCGTACGTAGTGTATCAGTAACGTAGTTAGCGTAGCGTACGTAGTGTATCAATAACGTAGTTAGCGTAGCGTACGTAGTGTATCAGCAAGAGAAATCTGCTCGTTCCCTGTCTTCCCTCCTTCACCCTCCTGCTGCATCTCTCTGGGTCGAGGCGTTCGGCCCGCTGCCCGGACCAGGGGTCTCAAACTCAAATTGGCGTGGGGCCACAGCTGGTATTGTCATCTCATAGGAGGGCCACTTAAACGTTCAAGTACTACTACTGTCACCATAAGAAAGTGCAATATTTCTGAAAATGACTTTATTTCCATAACTAGACTCACGAGTGTTGCGAGACTATTCCATAACTAACATTTCCATCATACAAAGTCTCATTAAATTTTTTATATTTATTATATTTTTTAATTATTTATTTAAATTAAATTAAATTATTTATATTGATATTTTATAGGACCAGGGCTGTGTAAACGCTTCATCGCCACTCGACGGGGACGTACGGCTTAACCTTCGTGAAAACACCCCATAATAATCAGACGATCTCACAGGCGCTGGAGTCAGAGGGGGGGTTAGTAGCGGCATCCCGTCCGTCGGACCGCCCTCTGAGAACCCCCCGGCTGCCCCCTGAGAACCCCCGACCTCCCCTGAGAACCCCCAACCTCCCCCCTGAGAACCCCCGACCTCCCCCCTGAGAACCCCCCCGAACTCCCCCGACCTCCCCCCTGAGAACCCCCGACCTCCCCCCTGAGAACCCCCCCGAACTCCCACGACCTCCCCCCTGAGAAGCCCCCCGACCTCCCCCCTGAGAACCCTCGACCTCCCCCCTGAGAACCCTCGACCTCCCCCCTGAGAACCCTCGACCTCCCCCCTGAGAACCCTCGACCTCCCCCTGAGAACCCCCGACCTCCCCCCTGAGAACCCTCGACCTCCCCCCTGAGAAGCCCCCCGACCTCCCCCCTGAGAACCCCCCCGACCTCCCCCTGAGAAGCCCCCCGACCTCCCCCCTGAGAACCCTCGACCTCCCCCCTGAGAACCCCCGACCTCCCCCCTGAGAACCCCCCCGAACTCCCCCGACCTCCCCCCTGAGAACCCCCGACCTCCCCCCTGAGAAGCCCCCCGACCTCCCCCCTGAGAACCCTCGACCTCCCCCCTGAGAACCCTCGACCTCCCCCCTGAGAACCCTCGACCTCCCCCCTGAGAAGCCCCCCGACCTCCCCCCTGAGAACCCCCGACCTCCCCCCTGAGAACCCTCGACCTCCCCCCTGAGAACCCTCGACCTCCCCCTGAGAACCCCCGACCTCCCCCCTGAGAACCCTCGACCTCCCCCCTGAGAAGCCCCCCGACCTCCCCCCTGAGAACCCCCCCGACCTCCCCCTGAGAAGCCCCCCGACCTCCCCCCTGAGAACCCTCGACCTCCCCCCTGAGAACCCCCGACCTCCCCCCCGAGAAGCCCCCCGACCTCCCCCCCGAGAAGCCCCCCGACCTCCCCCCTGAGAACCCCCGACCTCCCCCCTGAGAAGCCCCCCGACCTCCCCCTTGAGAAGCCCCCCGACCTCCCCCCTGAGAAGCCCCCCGACCTCCCCCCTGAGAACCCTCGACCTCCCCCCTGAGAAGCCCCCCGACCTCCCCCCTGAGAACCCTCGACCTCCCCCGGACCCCCACCTTTGGTGCCGGGCGGCTGCAGGTTGTCCCCGGTGAGGGAGCACCAGCCCACGGGGAAGATGTCTCGGGAGTCGTAGCGGCAGTAGTAGTCGAAGGCGCCGCGCCAGCCGTCGAAGGTGACCAGCACCTCGGTGCCGCGCAGGGCGCCCACGGTGGCCGGGCAGATGAAGTGCGGGTTCTTGCGATCCACCGCCTCCAGCTTCATGCCCACCTGGAAGGAGTTCTGCTCCGGGGCGGGGGGCTCCTGCTGGGGGCAACGGGGGGGGAGGAGGAGGGGTCAGGCGTGGAGCTCGCTGTGCATGTGTGTTTGTGAGAGAGGGTGAGAGTGTGTGCGCATGTGTGTGTGTGTGTGCGTGTGTAAATACCTGCGTCTAGGTAAGAGTGTGTGTGTGTGTGTGTGTGTGTGTGTGTAGATACCTACTACGTAAGAGAGAGCGAGTGTGTGTGTTTGCGTGTGTGTGTAGATACCTGCATCTAGGTAAGAGAGAGCGAGTGTGTGTGTGTTTGCGTAGATACCTGCATATAGGTAAGAGAGAGTGAGTATGTGTGTGTGTGTGTGTGTGTGTGTGTGTGCGGAGTGGGTGGGGGGGCTGGTGCAGGTACCTTGTGAAAGATGCGCGGGGGGGCCATCTCTGCTCCGTTCAGTGTTTTCAGCAGGAACATGGGCCAGGAGGACGCGTTGAGACGGAAACCTGGGCCAGAGACAGACGCCGTCACACACGTCCTCTCATCCACACACACACACACACACACTGCACTACACTACACACACAAACTCCTCCTCACAGGTTGTTATCCCCCACCTGATGAATTTGGGGAAGGGGGGGTATTAATTTAACCCCTGTACAGCTGCTCTAGATTGATGAGAAAACGACCAATTTACTTCACTGTACATGAAACTGTACATGAGGACGACATGCATCATGGGTGGGGGACGTTCCTCTTGGGTCTGTCTGAAAGAGCTGGCTGTGTTCTACACTGACATCTAGTGGACACTCAAGGAAGTGCACAGGAAAAAAACAAACAAAATCCCATTCAAGGGACTGGGGCATGAATAAGTGTTGGAGTGAACACATGTGTTTGTCTGTGTGTGTGTGTGTGTGTGTGTGTGTGTGTGTGTGTGTGTGTGTGTGTGTGTGTGTGTGTGTGTGTGTGTGTGCATGCATGTATATATGTGTGTTTGTATATGTGTGTATATGTGTGTGTGTGTGTGTGTGTGCTTGAGTGTGTGTGTGCGTGTGTGTATATATGTGTGTGTATTTGTATATGTGTGTGTGCATGTGTGTATATGTGTGTTTGAGTGTGTCTGTGTGCGTGCACGTGTATATATGTGTGTGTGTTTGTATATGGGTGTGTGCGCACGTGTGTATATGTGTGTGTGTGTATGAGTGTGTGTGTGCGTCCGCCCCCCCTCCTCACCCAGCGGTGGCTGCAGCATGCCCCCGCTCTTCTCACAGTTTGAGTGTGTGTGTGCAGGTGTGTATATGTGTGTGTGTGTGTGTGTGTGTGTGTGTGTGTGTGAGTGCATGGGTGTGTGTATGAGTGTGTGTGCGCATCCGCCCCTCCTCCTCACCCAGCGGTGGCTGCAGCATGCCCCCGCTCTTCTCACAGTTTGAGTGTGTGTGTGCAGGTGTGTATATGTGTGTGTGTGTGTGTGTGTGTGTGTGTGTGTGTGAGTGCATGGGTGTGTGTATGAGTGTGTGTGCGCATCCGCCCCTCCTCCTCACCCAGCGGTGGCTGCAGCATGCCCCCGCTCTTCTCACAGTTTGAGTGTGTGTGTTTGCATGTATGTATATGTGTGTGTGTGTGTGTGTGTATGAGTGTGTGTGTGTATGAGTGTGTGTGTGTGTGTGTGTGTATGTGTGTGTGTGTGTATGAGTGTGTGTGTGTGTGTGTGTGTGTGTGTGTGTGTGTGTGTGTGTGTGTGTGTGTGTGCGTCCGCCCCTCCTCCTCACCCAGCGGTGGCTGCAGCATGCCTCCGCTCTTCTCACAGTTTCCGATGGGCTGGATCTCGGAGGAGTCGACCAGGCGCCAGAAGTCGTTCTTGTTGTCGGAGCCGTCGAGGCGCAGGCGCAGCCGCGAGCCGGTCAGGCCCACCACGGTGGCGATGCAGGTGGACGTGGTGTTCCGGGGGTCCTGGGCCTCCAGCTTCATCCCCGCCTTGAACTCGTTCACTGGGGGTGTGGGGCTCTGGAGACGGGGGGGGGGGGGGTGAGGGTGAGGTAGAGGAGAGTTGGGTGAATACCTAACATATCTATGGTTAGAAAAGAGAAAGCAGCCAGCAGCATGGGTCTCAGCGAGGTTCAGGCGAGGTTGAGAGGCTAGGTTCAGGCGAGGCTAGGTTCAGGCAAGGCTAGGTTAGGTTGAGAGGCTAGGTTCAGGCGAGGCTAGGTTAGGTTGAGAGGCTAGGTTCAGGCGAGGCTAGGCTAGGTTCAGGCTAGGCTAGGTTAGGCTGAGAGGCTAGGTTAAGAGGCTAGGCTAGGTTCAGGCTAGGCTAGGTTCAGGCGAGGCTAGGCTAGGTTAAGAGGCTAGGTTGAGAGGCTAGGTTAAGAGGCTAGGCTAAGAGGCAGCTCACCTGTCTGAAGCACGAGGCTGGGGCAGCGATGGCTCCCGTCTCCTTCAGGTACTTCTCCCAACTAAAGTGCCCTGTGACACAACAAAGAGCACAACTATGACCACTCTGCTTCCTTCATGTGTTATAAAGGCGTATTGGGCTGTGTGTGTAGCTGGGGATGCTGTGTTACTTCCAGCGTGTGTGTGTGTGTGTGTGTGTGTGTGTGTGTGTGTGTGTGTGTGTGTGTGTGTGTGTGTGTGTGTGCGTGCGTGTGTGTGCGTGTACCTCCTTGGTACTGTGAGGGGACCCGGGAGGGGCGACCACTTCGGGCATGTTTGATCCGTCTGGCATCTTTCCACTCAATAGCTGAGAGAGTGAGAGGGAGAGAGAGATAGAGGGAGAGAGATAGAGGGAGAGAGAGAGATAAGAGGGAGAGAGAGAGATAGAGGGAGAGAGATAGAGGGAGATAAGAGGGAGAGAGAGATAGAGGGAATGGAGCCGCTCGTTTCCATATGAGTGACCGGTCTTATCAGCTGAAGAGTGACATGATCTTACCTTTCTGTGGCACTGGCTTCCTCATGCTCCAGTAATACTGACCAAGTTCAACACACAACCGTCACCTCCTCCTCTGAAGAGAAGAGAGAGACAACATACACAACCACGTTAACGTGCTATTAAAAGAAACACAATCAGCAAATCAGAATGAGGCCTGAGGCACACAAGACAGGCCAGGCCATTCCTTGTGTTTGGTACATAGCTGTGGTGCTAGCCTGTGTGTGTTGCTAGCTAGCCTGTGTGTGTTGCTAGCCTGTGTGTGGTGCTAGCTAGCCTGTGTGTGGTGCTAGCCTGTGTGTGGTGCTAGCTAGCCTGTGTGTGGTGCTAGTCTGTGTGTGGTGCTAGCCTGTGTGTGTTGCTAGCCTGTGTGTGTTGCTAGCTAGCCTGTGTGTGGTGCTAGTCTGTGTGTGGTGCTAGCCTGTGTGTGTTGCTAGCCTGTGTGTGTTGCTAGCTAGCCTGTGTGTGTTGCTAGCTAGCCTGTGTGTGGTGCTAGCCTGTGTGTGTTGCTAGCTAGCCTGTGTGTGTTGCTAGCCTGTGTGTGGTGCTAGCCTGTGTGGTGTTAGCCTGTGTGTGGTGCTAGCCTGTGTGTGGTGCTAGCCTGTGTGTGGTGCTAGCCTGTGTGTGGTGCTAGCTTGTGTGTGGTGCTAGCCTGTGTGTGTTGCTAGCCTGTGTGTGTTGCTAGCCTATGTGTGGTGCTAGCCTGTGTGTGGTGCTAGCCTGTGTGTGGTGCTAGCCTGTGTGTGGTGCTAGCTAGCCTGTGTGTGGTGCTAGCTAGCCTGTGTGTGGTGCTAGCTAGCCTGTGTGTGGTGCTAGCCTGTGTGTGTTGCTAGCCTGTGTGTGGTGCTAGCCTGTGTGTGGTGCTAGCTAGCCTGTGTGTGGTGCTAGCCTGTGTGCGTTGCTAGCTAGCCTGTGTGCGTTGCTAGCTAGCCTGTGTGTGTTGCTAGCCTATGTGTGGTGCTAGCCTGTGTGTGTTGCTAGCCTGTGTGTGTTGCTAGCCTGTGTGTGGTGCTAGCCTGTGTGTGGTGCTAGCTAGCCTGTGTGTGTTGCTAGCTAGCCTGTGTGTGTTGCTAGCCTGTGTGTGTTGCTAGCTAGCCTGTGTGTGTTGCTAGCTAGCCTGTGTGTGGTACTTGCCTGTGTGTGTTGCTAGCTAGCCTGTGTGTGGTGCTAGCCTGTGTGTGGTACTTGCCTGTGTGTGTTGCTAGCCTGTGTGGTGCTAGCCTGTGTGTGGTGCTAGCCTGTGTGTGGTGCTAGCCTGTGTGTGGTGCTAGCCTGTGTGTGGTGCTAGCTAGCCTGTGTGTGGTGCTAGCTAGCCTGTGTGTGGTGCTAGCCTGTGTGTGGTGCTAGCCTGTGTGTGGTGCTAGCTAGCCTGTGTGTGGTGCTAGCCTGTGTGTGGTGCTAGCCTGTGTGTATTGCTTGCCTGTGTGTGTTGCTAGCCTGTGTGTGTTGCTAGCCTGTGTGTGGTGCTAGCTAGCCTGTGTGTGTTGCTAGCTAGCCTGTGTGTGGTGCTAGCCTGTGTGTGGTGCTAGCCTGTGTGTGGTACTTGCCTGTGTGTGTTGCTAGCCTGTGTGGTGTTAGCCTGTGTGTGGTGCTAGCCTGTGTGTGGTGCTAGCCTGTGTGTGGTGCTAGCCTGTGTGTGTTGCTAGCCTGTGTGTGGTGCTAGCTAGCCTGTGTGTGGTGCTAGCCTATGTGTGTTGCTAGCCTGTGTGTGTTGCTAGCCTGTGTGTGTTGCTAGCCTGTGTGTGGTGCTAGCCTGTGTGTGTTGCTAGCCTGTGTGTGGTGCTAGCCTGTGTGTGGTGCTAGCCTGTGTGTGGTGCTAGCCTGTGTGTGGTGCTAGCCTGTGTGTGGTGCTAGCCTGTGTGTGGTGCTAGCTAGCCTGTGTGTGTTGCTAGCCTGTGTGTGGTGCTAGCCTGTGTGTGGTGCTAGCTAGCCTGTGTGTGGTGCTAGCTAGCCTGTGTGTGGTGCTAGCCTGTGTGTGGTGCTAGCTAGCCTGTGTGTGGTGCTAGCTAGCCTGTGTGTGGTGCTAGCCTTATTAGCCAGTGATCTGGGCGGCCTCCTGTGCTCCCTACCCAGGCAACAGATGACAGGTTACAACAAAGAGGCGGCCTCAGCTGTCAACAACACACCCGGGTCTGCCAAGCACACTCCAGCAGCCTCACCCGGGTCTGCCAAGCACACTCCAGCAGCCTCACCCGGGTCTGCCAAGCACACTCCAGCAGCCTAAGTGATTGACACTGACTGTTGACACAGCTCTCAGTGAATCAGCACACTCACCACTGTCTGTCTGTCTGTCGGCTAGTATTGAACAAACAAGAGGAACTGATTGAGTTTTATAATATAATAAACCGCATGATGGTGTGTGTGTGTGTGAGTGTGCACACAAATTACTTTAGCTATTGCCTTTTTAGATTAGGATAATGCTCTCAATTCTAACCAAGAGTGTCATTAAATGTTTACAGAAAGGTTTTCTGTGTGGATGGTCGAGGGCTTGTCTGGCTAGACCCGAGGGTCTGTGACACTGACCCCCTAACCCTAAACCTGGGGTAGTTACCAGTCAAGTAGGACCCTCAGGTCACCAGGTCAGACACATAAACAAACACTTCAAATCACTGTTCCTCAAGGTCCACTACATTTACTCTTAAACCCAGACAGAGTCAACAGCCTAGCAATGAACTTGATTTAGAATAAGTCTCATTTCGAAACTAGGATTCATTGCATTCTAACAGACATAGTAAAAACGAAATTAATAAAACTAAAAAAGAAAAATAGGGGTTTATTAAAATGCATATCCATCATTTCACAAATTGAGACATTAGTTTATCAAATTGATAATGTATCTAAATAAATAAAAAGTAATTCACATAAGCCATCCACAAAAAAAAGTTAATTTCAAACACAACCCCGCTGAAGTTGGCAGAAACGTAACCACAAAGAGCCCAACATCCACATGCGTGTAAAACACTGATCCAACAGCTACATCGAGACACACACAAAAGTAAATATAATAGAAATATACCTTAAACTCTCATCGCAGTCTTGAAACGTGTCCCTCACAGTGGATTCTCTTTCAATAGAAGTGCGCCTTTTTCTTGCGCCAAGTCGGGATGGCGTCCAAATAAAGCGACCAGCCTCCTTTTCCCTCCCTCCTAGCTGGCTGGGGGAACAGGGATAGGAAGGGCATTAGCGAGCTAGCTACCAGCTAATATCATGCTAAACACAACACCTCCCAGCCTCAGAGAAACAGATCAGGATCCAGATACACGATTCACAAGAAGGCAGCAATGCGAGCGCGATTTGGCACAGATGTTCAGAGAGAGCAAAGATGTGATGAGTTTCATTCATAATACAAAGATACACACACACACACACACACGCACGCACACACCCACACACACACACACACACACACACACACCTACTTACACTTACACACACACACACACACACACACACACACACACACGTTTACTTCCCACTGCGTGAGCGAGGATGTGACCGGTTATGTGAAAGCTCATAATAACATGTGGGCATGTTCCAGCTAACATTAGACTGAGTACCATGACAGAGGCTAGTCCTAGTAAAGCATGCTACCTAACCCGGGCTAGTCCTAGTAATGCATGCTACCTAACCCGGGCTAGTCCTAGTAATGCATGCTACCTAACCCGGGCTAGTCCTAGTAATGCATGCTACCTAACCCGGGCTAGTCCTAGTAATGCATGCTACCTAACCCGGGCTAGTCCTAGTAATGCATGCTCCCTAACCCTGGCTAGTCCTAGTAATGCATGCTCCCTAACCCGGGCTAGTCCTAGTAATGCATGCTACCTAACCCGGGCTAGTCCTAGTAATGCATGCTACCTAACCCAGGCTAGTCCTAGTAATGCATGCTACCTAACCCGGGCTAGTCCTAGTAATGCATGCTACCTAACCCGGGCTAGCCGCTAGCATAGCAGCCCCATCACTCACACCCGTCCAGCAGCAGCGTGCTAGCCTGCTAACTGCATTAGGTTCAAATGCCAGCTAGCTAGCATTAGCAATCGTTGACCTGATTATAAATATTAGCATTAGCAAATGTTATATTATACCAGCGAGCTACCAGCGTGCACACAGCGGATACAGCGGACTTGAAACCGTGTTTGTTGACTAAAGGCAGAATTTACCATACATTCAAGTCTGTTTACCTTGCTTTGTAATGTTTGTGTATTTTCAGATGTGGATTTAGTGCTTGTCCGCCATTTTTTTTCCTAGTGAGGCTGGGGAGGAGGAGGCTGGGGAGGAGGCTGGGGAGGAGGAGGCTGGGGAGGAGGCTGGGGAGGAGGAGGTGAGGCTGGGGAGGAGGGGGCTGGGGAGGGGGAGGAGGGGGTGTTTTGCCAACATTGGGCTCGACAGGCACACAGGCAGAGTGATGAGAGTCCCTGCCTGAGAGGGAAGCATGGGGAAGCTGCGACCCCAGGCGGTCAAAGTTGGAAGTGCTTGTGGCACAGGAGAGGACAAGAGGGCAGCATGTGTTGAGTGCAGCATGTCTTGAGTGAAGCATGTCTTGAGAGCAGCATGTCTTGAGAGCAGCATGTCTTGAGTGCAGCATGTCTTGAGTGCAACTCGCTCGGCCTCAGAAGATATTTGCAATGTATTCATGTCTTAATGTCGGGGGATTACAGAGAAATCGTTTGCAAAATGTCTTTACACAGTCCGCTATGATAAAAGCTTGCATTAGTGATACCAGATAAGATAGATAGGCCTACAGGACCAGGCCATAGGCATAGGAAGAATGTTTGCATGTTTTGCAATATTAGTAACACTTTAGCAAAGACACGTCTTTTAGAAGACTCTTTTAGGCGTCTTTTTCGGACGTCCAAAGACATCTAGGCCTAATTAGGAGCCAGAATGAAAGTTTTTTTTAGACGTTCAGATATTGAACCTGTTCTGCACGTTCAGATACGTCTAAGAGGGGTCCTAGCCAGACATTCAGATATTGAACCCGTTTTGCACGTCCACAGACGTCTTAGAGGGGTCCAAGCCAGACGTTTGAATATTGAGGGGTCCAGCAGACTTACAAATCGGGTTCTGGACCGACGGACGTTATTAAGACATGATCTGAACATCTCCCTGATGTCGCATGTTTAATGTTTCTTAAACAACCCTACATTTGAAACAATGTGAACTAGGTAATATAGGATACACATAATCCATCAAATGGAGCAAAGAAATGTAAGCTTATGATGGTTCTGAATAAATGTTTTCTCAGATGACATGCCTGTATTCTAGAAAGAACCATGTTGCATTGTACTCATCCATTGTTATTGTTCTAATTTCAAGTTTAAGTTCAGCTCTGATCTCATTGCTACACCTTCCTCACCACTGAGAGGTTGTTGAAGCACATACAGTAGGTTGATATTGTATTCTTCAAGTGTGTGGGATCCACATATCCTCAAAGTCAACTTCATATGCACCGTATGAAACTTTAGTCACCTAAAAAGACAGATCACCACCAACCCACCTATATTTTCACAAGATATCCATGATAAATGAGAGAGTGAGTGTGTGTGTGTGTGTGAGAGAGAGAGAGAGAGAGAGAGAGAGGGAGTGAGAGTGAGAGAGAAAATTGGAAATAGGGGCCATTTGGTGATTCCATGCCAATTAGATCGTTGTAGCAACTGTAACTATGTGATTTAGTGAGACACCCAGCAGCTCAACTGTGTGTAATGGTCACCTGGCCGCCCTGCTAATGCACATCCCAGCTTGTGTGGGCCCGTCCTCCCCGCGCTGCCCCCCCCCGCGCTGCCCCTCTGCTCTCCAGGCAATTATGTCTGGATTCACACGGTGAAAAGGGTTAATTGCCACCACCCACTCGCCTGATTGGAGCTGCTTCACGCCTGTCGGGCCACATCGCATCAAACAGCCCACGACCAACGGGAGTCTTTACCACACCGCACCACACACATGCACACATGCACGGACACACACACACACACACGTACGGACACACACACACAGACACATACAAGTGAACACTCATGTACATAAACTCACTCTAGGAAATACTCATGCATGCACACACACACACACATGCACACATGCACACACAGACACACACACAGACACATACAAGTAAACACTCATGTACATAAACTGACTAAGAAACATTCATGCATGTAAACACTCACCTACATGAACTCACTCTAAGACACTCACACGGACGCAGACACATACACCTACAGTACGCACACACACACACACACACTTAACATTCACACGCACACACATGCCCACCCTTTACCCACACAGGCATATTTATTATCATATCCAGGCCAAACACCATTTCTGTTCATATTCTCTAAGTAGCTGAATCAGATTTTATGTAATCACAGTAAATTTACAGCAAGTAGTTTGAGCAGTATACATGTTCTATAATGAGGATGAATATACTGCTTGATTCTCTTAACTTGGTTTGCACTGTATTTGCACTGTTTTTTTGTTTTGCATTTGCACTGTCCTGTCCTGCACCCTGTCCCATGTCGTCTGCAAACAACAGTGTATGCCTTTACCATAGTCAAATTCATAGTATGCATGTACCATATACAGTACATGGCCAATAAAACGGATCTCGACTCTTATGGAAGTTTTATATCAGTCAGACCACTAGGGGTCAGTGTTGCATTACTTAGAGAAGGGCGGTCGCTTTTGCTCTCTCTCCTCATCACAGTGCATCTCCCTTCTAGTCTTAAAGGTAATACTTCACTGTGAAGAATGAATAATGGATGTGACTGTGAGTTGTACTTGTTCTTGCTGTTACAGCTTCGGACGACGCATCCGTCTTTGTCACGGTCGTGTCCACCATTTTCCTTTTTTACGGCCCTCTCATACCTCAACCATTTTCAACCATCAGTGTTTGAGATTCACTTACCGTGGCAATATTTGCTGTGACTGTTATTATACTGTAATTGATTCAGATTATTTGATACACAGGTAGGTCATTGAGAATATCATCTGTGTAACATGCAGTATATAAACACAGTAGGCTATGTGATACATGGTCTAATACTCGCATTGTGTAGAGAGCATGTATTATTGCACACGGTGTCAGTGGAATGCATAGAATTTGAATAATATACAGTATTATATTTAGTTCACTGTCCCTTTCGGCTAATGTGAGGACAGCAGACAGCCCTGTGTGTGTGTTTGTGTGTGCACGTGCAGGCGTGCATGTGTGTGTGTCTGTCCGTCTGTGTAGGTGTGTGTGTGTTGCAT
>NW_028175696.1:5000-17500 GCF_949987555.1 Borostomias antarcticus
GTTCGTTTATAACCACAACATGAAATGATTTCAACAAGTTAAACAGAAATGTTTTGAGGGTTAACACAGAGGGTTTTGATAATGTAAAGGGGATTTGACTCAGCCCAAAATTAATAGACATGTAGGTCTACAAAACATCACGTAAAATAAAAAGCCCCACACCCACAATAGTAAGTAATATGTTTTGGCATCAACGTAAAGTGCTGTCCCACTCCTTTTATACCATGTCGAGCCCTCACAGCCTCTCACAGCCTCTCACAGCCTCTCACAACCCTCACAGCCTCTCACAACCCTCACAGCCTCTCACAGCCCTCACAGCCTCTCACAACCCTCACAGCCTCTCACAGCCCTCACAGCCTCTCACAGCCTCTCACAACCCTCACAGCCTCTCACAGCCTCTCACAACCCTCACAGCCTCTCACAACCCTCACAACCCTCACAGCCTCTCACAGCCTCTCACAACCCTCACAGCCTCTCACAACCCTCACAGCCCTCACAGCCTCTAACAGCCCTCACAGCCTCTCACAACCCTCACAGCCTCTCACAACCCTCACAGCCTCTCACAGCCTCTCACAACCCTCACAGCCTCTCACAACCCTCACAGCCTCTCACAGCCTCTCACAACCCTCACAGCCTCTCACAACCCTCACAGCCTCTCACAACCCTCACAGCCTCTCACAGCCTCTCACAACCTCTCACAGCCTCTCACAGCCTCTCACAACCCTCACAGCCTCTCACAGCCTCTCACAACCCTCACAGCCTCTCACAGCCTCTCACAACCCTCACAGCCTCTCACAACCCTCACAGCCTCTCACAACCCTCACAGCCTCTCACAGCCTCTCACAGCCTCTCACAGCCTCTCACAACCCTCACAGCCTCTCACAACCCTCACAGCCTCTCACAACCCTCACAGCCTCTCACAGCCTCTCACAACCCTCACAGCCCTCACAGCCTCTCACAGCCTCTCACAGCCCTCACAACCCTCACAGCCTCTCACAGCCTCTCACAGCCCTCACAGCCTCTCACAGCCCTCACAGCCCTCACAGCCTCTCACAGCCTCTCACAACCCTCACAGCCTCTCACAGCCCTCACAGCCTCTCACAACCCTCACAGCCTCTCACAGCCCCTCACAGCCTCTCACAGCCTCTCACAGCCTCTCACAACCCTCACAGCCTCTCACAGCCCTCACAGCCCTCACAGCCTCTCACAGCCTCTCACAGCCCTCACAGCCTCTCACAGCCCTCACAGCCTCTCACAGCCCTCACAGCCTCTCACAGGGCGTGAGGGTTTAGGGGGGACATTGGGACTGGGTCTTGGACTGCCGGTAACAGGCCCGGGAACCAAAGTTCGGTTCTTACTTGGAACCGATCGAATCGCGTCGATTCCAAGTAGAACCGAAACCCATCTGAAAATGTGGTTCCAACGATTATTTAAAAGAACCAAAAGTTCTGAAAGAACTGAAAGTTGTAACCCAACTTTGTTCAAATTGTTTTGTCATTTGTGAGCAGGCAAGATGTCTCAGGCTTCACTTCACAAAGTACAGTGACCGTGCAAAATGCAACAAACGCCGCAAACTCATGACCTGCAAGGCTACAGAAGCACCAGCAGACCATGTACCCTCCTTGGGATCACGAAAGAACACAACGTAGACCAGAGTACTGGAAGAACACAACGTAGACCAGAGTACTGTAGAACACAACGTAGACCAGAGTACTGGAAGAACACAACGTAGACCAGAGTACTGGAAGAACACAACGTAGACCAGAGTACTGGAAGAACACAACATAGACCAGAGTACTGGAAGAACACGACGTAGACCAGAGTACTGGAAGAACACGACGTAGACCAGAGTACTGTAGAACACGACGTAGACCAGAGTACTGTAGAACACGACGTAGACCAGAGTACTGTAGAACACAACGTAGACCAGAGTACTGTAGAACACAACGTAGACCAGAGTACTGTAGAACACAACGTAGACCAGAGTACTGAAGAACACAACGTAGACCAGAGTACTGGAAGAACACAACGTAGACCAGAGTACTGTAGAACACAACGTAGACCAGAGTACTGGAAGAACACAACGTAGACCAGAGTACTGGAAGAACACGACGTAGACCAGAGTACTGGAAGAACACAACGTAGACCAGAGTACTAGAAGAACACAACGTAGACCAGAGTACTAGACCAGAGTACTGGAAGAACACAACGTAGACCAGAGTACTGTAGAACACAACGTAGACCAGAGTACTGTAGAACACAACGTAGACCAGAGTACTGTAGAACACAACGTAGACCAGAGTACTAGAAGAACACAACGTAGACCAGAGTACTAGACCAGAGTACTGGAAGAACACAACGTAGACCAGAGTACTGTAGAACACAACGTAGACCAGAGTACTGTAGAACACAACGTAGACCAGAGTACTGGAAGAACACAACGTAGACCAGAGTACTGGAAGAACACAACATAGACCAGAGTACTGGAAGAACACAACGTAGACCAGAGTACTGTAGAACACAACGTAGACCAGAGTACTGTAGAACACAACGTAGACCAGAGTACTGGAAGAACACAACGTAGACCAGAGTACTGGAAGAACACAACGTAGACCAGAGTACTGGAAGAACACAACGTAGACCAGAGTACTGGAAGAACACAACGTAGACCAGAGTACTGAAGAACACAACGTAGACCAGAGTACTGGAAGAACACAACGTAGACCAGAGTACTGAAGAACACAACGTAGACCAGAGTACTGGAAGAACACAACGTAGACCAGAGTACTGGAAGAACACAACGTAGACCAGAGTACTGTAGAACACAACGTAGACCAGAGTACTGTAGAACACAACGTAGACCAGAGTACTAGAAGAACACAACGTAGACCAGAGTACTAGACCAGAGTACTGGAAGAACACAACGTAGACCAGAGTACTGTAGAACACAACGTAGACCAGAGTACTGTAGAACACAACGTAGACCAGAGTACTGGAAGAACACAACGTAGACCAGAGTACTGGAAGAACACAACATAGACCAGAGTACTGGAAGAACACAACGTAGACCAGAGTACTGTAGAACACAACGTAGACCAGAGTACTGTAGAACACAACGTAGACCAGAGTACTGGAAGAACACAACGTAGACCAGAGTACTGGAAGAACACAACGTAGACCAGAGTACTGGAAGAACACAACGTAGACCAGAGTACTGGAAGAACACAACGTAGACCAGAGTACTGAAGAACACAACGTAGACCAGAGTACTGGAAGAACACAACGTAGACCAGAGTACTGAAGAACACAACGTAGACCAGAGTACTGGAAGAACACAACCTAGACCAGAGTACTGGAAGAACACAACGTAGACCAGAGTACTGGAAGAACACAACGTAGACCAGAGTACTGGAAGAACACAACGTAGACCAGAGTACTGAAGAACACAACGTAGACCAGAGTACTGTAGAACACAACGTAGACCAGAGTACTGAAGAACACAACGTAGACCAGAGTACTGGAAGAACACAACGTAGACCAGAGTACTGAAGAACACAACGTAGACCAGAGTACTGGAAGAACACAACGTAGACCAGAGTACTGGAAGAACACAACGTAGACCAGAGTACTGGAAGCCAGACTTCCAGGCGACAAAAACAAATTTACAATCCCTTTTGGGATACAGTCTGGACATCTAGTCGCCCATAATGATTTCAGTGGGCGGAGTTAGGGGCGGAGTTAGGGATGTTCACAGTTAATCGACTATCGATTAATTGCCGCTAAGAATGTTCTTGAGTAAGATGCGGGGTGTCACAGTTTTCAGAGGGGAGGCCCACATTGATGGAGTTTGGGAACCCTTGTTCTACAGTATACGATACAGCTGTGGAACCCATGTTCTACAGTATACGATACAGCTCTACCACAGGAAGTAGAAATGTCACAGCTTACATATTTACACCGTAGGAATCCTGGGAACCAGACCAACATTTTGAGGTATAATACGTGCAGCTTATACTGTAAGAGCAGCGACACGTTGTATTAATAGTTTCTGTCCTGTTAAAATAACATGTTCAGTTTTAGAGTGGTGGCAGGTGATTTGAAAACACATTTTGTAAACTGCCGGCACCCCTACAGTTTTAACAGCTCGTACACATATTATACATCAAAATCTTCACACAATTCCGCTGATTAATACAATGCAATTATCTAAGCGGTGTGATTTTTAGTTTTCAAGTTAGGGTTAGCATTCAAATGAATAGTGCTCCATTCAAATGAATAGTGCTCCATTCAAATGAATAGTGCTCCACTCTAGTTTTGAGTTGCTGATTAGGAATTCATACCCGTTTTCTAACTTGTCTCCACTCCTACAGTTTTTGAGCTACTCTGACAAACTTAATAACAACATGTCCATCTGGCTCCCAGAATTCCTGTGGTCTAAATATGTACAGGTCTGTGTAATGCTGTGACCTCTATACGTCTTGAGACAGAGCTATCTGAAGACCGCCATGTTTCCTCTGGCCTGCCCTCTAGTGCTGGTGTATCAGTATTGGTGACTCCTGATTGGTCTAAATCTCATGAATGGTCACATGGTCGGACACACCATGTATGGAAGCGGCTGCACCACTTAAAAAGCTAATAGAGAAACGTAGGATTCCCAGCTCTCTAGCGCCCTGGACTACAGCTCACTAGCGTCCTGGACTACAGCTCACTAGCGTCCTGGACTACAGCTCACTAGCGCCCTGGACTACAGCTCACTAGCGTCCTGGACTACAGCTCACTAGCGTCCTGGACTACAGCTCACTAGCGTCCTGGACTACAGCTCACTAGCGTCCTGGACTACAGCTCACTAGCGCCCTGGACTACAGCTCACTAGCGCCCTGGACTACAGCTCACTAGCGTCCTGGACTACAGCTCACTAGCGTCCTGGACTACAGCTCACTAGCGTCCTGGACTACAGCTCACTAGCGTCCTGGACTACAGCTCACTAGCGTCCTGGAATACAGCTCACTAGCGTCCTGGACTACAGCTCACTAGCGCCCTGGACTACAGCTCACTAGCGTCCTGGACTACAGCTCACTAGCGTCCTGGACTACAGCTCATACTACGTCACTGAGAGGGGGACAACTCTATTCAGGTTAATGAGCATTATACAACGGTTAGTTCTGGTTCTTGATTCTGATTGGCTGGAAGCCGTGTTAAAATACTTTGTAACACACACCTGGGACCGCATATCATAGACTATCATATCATAGAATTCAGCAGTAGGTGTGTGGTTGTGTGCAAGCGTGCACTTGTGTGTTTGCATGCTAGTGCGTGCTATTTCTGTGTGTGTTGGTTGATACAATAATTCTCTGCGGTTGTTACTTAGAGCTGCAGTTTCCCCTACCCCAACCACACACACACACACACACACTCACTCATACACACACACACACGCACACACTCACCCACACACACTCACACACACACACACTCACTCATACTCACACACACACACACTCACCCACACACACTCACCCACCCACCCACACACACACACACACACACACACACACACACACACACACACACACAGCTTTCTAGAACTACCAAACGGTCAAGTGTTAACCTCAGTTGCACAGCAGCCATCGTCATGGTAAACAAACACTGCAAACAGAGATGCATCAAAATAGCTCCGCCCACAATAGCTCCGCCCACATTAGCTCCGCCCACACCTCCGTCACAGCGTGCTCAGGGAAGGGCTTGGCGTCTGGAGACCGTGGACCGGTCTCTATACTGGTCTCTCTACTGGTCTCTACTGGTCTCTATACTGGTCTCTCTACTGGTCTCTACTGGTCTCTATACTGGTCTCTCTACTGGTCTCTATACTGGTCTCTATACTGGTCTCTATACTGGTCTCTATACCGGTCTCTCTACTGGTCTCTATACTGGTCTCTATACTGGTCTCTATACCGGTCTCTCTACCGGTCTCTATACCGGTCTCTACTGGTCTCTATACCGGTCTCTCTACTGGTCTCTCTACTGGTCTCTATACTGGTCTCTATACTGGTCTCTCTACTGGTCTCTATACTGGTCTCTATACCGGTCTCTCTACTGGTCTCTATACTGGTCTCTATACTGGTCTCTATACTGGTCTCTATACTGGTCTCTCTACTGGTCTCTCTACTGGTCTCTATACCGGTCTCTATACCGGTCTCTCTACTGGTCTCTCTACTGGTCTCTCTACTGGTCTCTATACTGGTCTCTACTGGTCTCTATACCGGTCTCTATACCGGTCTCTACTGGTCTCTCTACTGGTCTCTATACCGGTCTCTATACCGGTCTCTCTACTGGTCTCTCTACTGGTCTCTATACTGGTCTCTATACTGGTCTCTATACTGGTCTCTCTACTGGTCTCTATACTGGTCTCTATACCGGTCTCTACTGGTCTCTCTACTGGTCTCTACACTGGTCTCTACACTGGTCTCTATACTGGTCTCTATACTGGTCTCTCTACTGGTCTCTCTACTGGTCTCTCTACTGGTCTCTATACCGGTCTCTATACCGGTCTCTATACTGGTCTCTATACTGGTCTCTCTACCGGTCTCTATACCGGTCTCTATACCGGTCTCTATACCGGTCTCTATACTGGTCTCTATACTGGTCTCTCTACTGGTCTCTATACCGGTCTCTATACCGGTCTCTATACCGGTCTCTCTACCGGTCTCTATACCGGTCTCTCTACTGGTCTCTCTACTGGTCTCTATACTGGTCTCTACTGGTCTCTATACTGGTCTCTACTGGTCTCTATACTGGTCTCTACTGGTCTCTATACCGGTCTCTATACCGGTCTCTATACCGGTCTCTATACCGGTCTCTATACCGGTCTCTACTGGTCTCTCTACTGGTCTCTCTACTGGTCTCTATACCGGTCTCTATACCGGTCTCTATACTGGTCTCTCTACTGGTCTCTCTACTGGTCTCTGTACTGGTCTCTATACTGGTCTCTCTACTGGTCTCTATACTGGTCTCTCTACTGGTCTCTCTACTGGTCTCTCTACTGGTCTCTCTACTGGTCTCTATACTGGTCTCTATACCGGTCTCTACTGGTCTCTCTACTGGTCTCTATACTGGTCTCTCTACTGGTCTCTATACTGGTCTCTATACCGGTCTCTACTGGTCTCTATACCGGTCTCTATACTGGTCTCTATACTGGTCTCTCTACCGGTCTCTACTGGTCTCTATACTGGTCTCTCTACTGGTCTCTATACCGGTCTGTACTGGTCTCTATACTGGTCTCTACTGGTCTCTATACCGGTCTCTATACTGGTCTCTCTACTGGTCTCTCTACTGGTCTCTATACCGGTCTCTATACTGGTCTCTATACTGGTCTCTATACTGGTCTCTATACCGGTCTCTATACTGGTCTCTCTACTGGTCTCTCTACTGGTCTCTCTACTGGTCTCTACTGGTCTCTATACCGGTCTCTATACCGGTCTCTACTGGTCTCTCTACTGGTCTCTATACCGGTCTCTATACCGGTCTCTCTACTGGTCTCTCTACTGGTCTCTATACTGGTCTCTATACTGGTCTCTCTACTGGTCTCTATACTGGTCTCTATACCGGTCTCTACTGGTCTCTCTACTGGTCTCTATACTTGTCTCTATACTGGTCTCTATACTGGTCTCTCTACTGGTCTCTCTACTGGTCTCTACTGGTCTCTATACTGGTCTCTATACTGGTCTCTATACTGGTCTCTACTGGTCTCTATACCGGTCTCTATACTGGTCTCTCTACTGGTCTCTATACTGGTCTCTCTACTGGTCTCTATACTGGTCTCTCTACTGGTCTCTCTACTGGTCTCTATACTGGTCTCTATACTGGTCTCTATACCGGTCTCTACTGGTCTCTATACTGGTCTCTATACCGGTCTCTATACCGGTCTCTATACTGGTCTCTCTACTGGTCTCTATACTGGTCTCTACTGGTCTCTATACTGGTCTCTATACTGGTCTCTCTACTGGTCTCTACTGGTCTCTCTACTGGTCTCTATACTGGTCTCTCTACTGGTCTCTATACTGGTCTCTATACCGGTCTCTATACTGGTCTCTATACCCTGCTAAACTGGTAACAAGCTTTGATATCAGCAGGCCAGACACACAAACACACATGTAACCAGCGTGGGCTGCAGTACACAATCACACACACACACACACACACACACACACACACACACACACACACACACACACACTCACGAGGCAGAGCATCATGTTGTGTCTCAGAGCTACGCAGCGCAGAGGAACATCTTCTCACCACGGCCTTAACTTCATCATGTTCTCTACATACGTGTTTGCATTCCTCGATGCCAGACTGCTAAAGTTACCCTTCACACACGCATATGAACCTTAGCGTCTGCAGCTAACCCTAACCCTGGGGCCAGAGGAGAGACCGCTGAGACGACGCTGTTTGAGGCGGGGAACCTCACAGTAGAGACTCAAACTGACGCTAGAAGCTCATCCCAGACCCAGCGTGTACGTGTGCTTCTAGGTAGACGTTTCACGTTTCTACGAATCCCAAGATTCATCTGTCGCTTTATCTTCTTTCTTTTTTTCTTTTTTACACTTCCTGTGGAGCCTTTTTTTTTTTACAAGCCAGAACACAAAACCCCAGCTATCACACAACACAGGCTGTCCTAGAAAGAGCCTGGCACCCGTCCACAGCAGGTCACTACCAACACGCCTTCTATAGCCGCTAGCTCTGCTCTGCTCTACTCTACCCTGCCCTGCTCTACTCTACTCTACTCTACTCTACTCTACTCTACTCTACTCTGCTCTGCTCTACTCTACCCTGCCCTGCCCTGCTCTACTCTACCCTGCCCTGCCCTGCTCTACTCTACTCTACTCTACTCTACTCTACTCTACTCTACTCTACTCTACTCTACTCTACTCTACTCTGCCCTGTTCTGTTCTGTTCTGTTCTGCTCTGTTCTGCTCTGCTCTGCTCTGTTCTGCTCTGTTCTGCTCTGTTCTGTTCTGCTCTGCTCTGCTCTGTTCTGTTCTGTTCTGCTCTGCTCTGTTCTGTTCTGCTCTACTCTACTCTACTCTACTCTACTCTACTCTACTCTACTCTGTTCTGCTCTACTCTACTCTACTCTACTCTACTCTGCTCTGCTCTACTCTACTCTACTCTACTCTACTCTACTCTACTCTACTCTACTCTACTCTGCCCTGTTCTGTTCTGTTCTGTTCTGTTCTGCTCTGCTCTGTTCTGCTCTGTTCTGTTCTGTTCTGTTCTGTTCTGTTCTGCTCTGTTCTGCTCTGTTCTGTTCTGTTCTGTTCTGCTCTGTTCTGCTCTGTTCTGTTCTGTTCTGTTCTGTTCTGCTCTGTTCTGCTCTGCTCTGCTCTGTTCTGCTCTGTTCTACTCTACTCTACTCTACTCTACTCTACTCTGTTTTGTTCTGCTCTACTCTGCTCTACTCTACTCTACTCTACTCTACTCTACTCTACTCTACTCTACTCTGTTCTGCTCTACTCTGTTCTGTTCTGTTCTGCTCTGCTCTGCTCTGCTCTGCTCTGCTCTGCTCTACTCTGCTCTACTCTACTCTACTCTACTCTACTCTACTCTACTCTGTTCTGTTCTGCTCTGCTCTGTTCTGTTCTGCTCTGTTCTGCTCTGTTCTGCTCTACTCTGCTCTACTGTACTCTGCTCTGCTCCGGCGCTTGTCCTCGTCTAGCCTCGGTTAATAACAGATACCCAGGAGGACGGAGGAGCCAGTTAGCCTGCAGGTCCGTCCGCCAGGCGCAGGATGAGCCAGTACGCCTGAATGGCTCACTAGTCTGAATGGCTCACTAGTCTGAATGGCTCACTAGGCTGAATGGCTCACTAGTCTGAATGGCTCACTAGACTGAATGGCTCACTAGACTGAATGGCTCACTAGTCTGAATGGCTCACTAGACTGAATGGCTCACTAGTCTGAATGGCTCACTAGACTGAATGGCTCACTAGTCTGAATGGCTCACTAGGCTGAATGGCTCACTAGTCTGAATGGCTCACTAGACTGAATGGCTCACTAGACTGAATGGCTCACTAGCCTGAATGGCTCACTAGCCTGAATGGATCACTAGACTGAATGGCTCACTAGACTGAATGGCTCACTAGCCTGAATGGCTCACTAGATTGAATGGCTCACTAGAATGAATGGCTCACTAGACTGAATGGCTCACTAGCCTGAATGGCTCACTAGATTGAATGGCTCACTAGAATGAATGGCTCACTAGACTGAATGGCTCACTAGCCTGAATGGCCCACTAGACTGAATGGCTCACTAGCCTGAATGGCTCACTAGCCTGAATGGCTCACTAGACTGAATGGCTCACTAGGCTGAATGGCTCACTAGACTGAATGGCTCACTAGCCTGAATTGCTCACTAGACTGAATGGCTCACTAGCCTGAATGTCTCACTAGCCTGAATGTCTCACTAGACTGAATGGCTCACTAGCCTGAATGGCTCACTAGCCTGAATGGCTCACTAGACTGAATGGCTCACTAGGCTGAATGGCTCACTAGACTGAATGGCTCACTAGCCTGAATGTCTCACTAGCCTGAATGGCTCACTAGACTGAATGGCTCACTAGCCTGAATGGCTCACTAGATTGAATGGCTCACTAGACTGAATGGCTCACTAGCCTGAATGGCTCACTAGATTGAATGGCTCACTAGACTGAATGGCTCACTAGCCTGAATGGCTCACTAGGCTGAATGGCTCACTAGACTGAATGGCTCACTAGCCTGAATGTCTCACTAGCCTGAATGGCTCACTAGACTGAATGGCTCACTAGCCTGAATGGCTCACTAGATTGAATGGCTCACTAGACTGAATGGCTCACTAGCCTGAATGGCTCACTAGATTGAATGGCTCACTAGACTGAATGGCTCACTAGCCTGAATGGCTCACTAGCCTGAATGGCTCACTAGCCTGAATGGCTCACTAGTCTGAATGGCTCACTAGCCAGGGGACCCAGCTGCACGTTGATCCCGGTCGAAGGCTTAGCCGCTCGGTGTCCTCGTCCCCTCCCGAGGAGGGGTGGACCTGGACGGACGGGACGCGGAAACGGCACCTCGGGTTTCAGCCTGTTTGTTTTTGCCCGTAAGCCACCACAACAGGTCAATATCAACACACTCCGGTTGTCAGAGAAATCAAATATCGGCAGTGGAGGCCGCTGAGGGAGAGGCGTCCGCATTGTTGAAGCCGCCCCTGGCTGCGTCAGCGCTTTGTCTGACAGGCTATCAGTATCTTTTATAGCCTAAGATAGTGTTGAATAGCTATTATGTGAACGTATTATATACAGTATATTATAAAAACGGAAGAAAAAAACAAAACGTTCATAGGTATTGGTTTGGAGTAGGATGGATTTCAATTAAGCAGATCTTTCTTAGCTATTTGAACAATATGTCTACTGTACACCTTATTTTTTTGTGTTACCAGTCAATACCATCCTTGTGACCACTGCCTGCCTAACCCAACTCAGGCTGTATTAGATACGTGTCTAACACACACTGAATAGAGGTGGTATAGGTCACTCCTGTTGAGCGTGACATTGACTTTGCTAACGTTCTTTTTGATGCTACGAAGACTAACCCAACGATCCCGCTGTCCTCATCCTTCCACTTCCTCTGTCCACTGTAACGGCCCTTGAATGAGACAGGAAGTGACACAGGCACGCAGATCTCAGATCAGATCTCAGGTTACCCTGGGCACCAGACCAACGCCCGCTCATTCATCGCTGATGTTAATATTTCTCATCTCAGATAATTCAGGGCTTTTCTGAAGAGAAGTTCAATCAGGATCTGCTCTGCTCCACGTGTGATGGGACTTTCTGGCAGATATCGAGGATTACACTGCTGGCGCAGGAGTGTGTGTGTGTGTGTGTGTGTGTGTGTGTGTGTGTGTGTGTGTGTGTGTGTGTGTGTGGGTGGGTGTGTGGGTGGGTGGGTGGGTGTGTGTGTGTGTGTGTGTGTGTGTCAGACTGTTAGACCACCTACTGTCTCTCTGTTCCTGGCCTCATGTTGACGAGAGCCTTTGTCCAAAAATGCAGAAGTGAAATGGCTCAGGGGGACAGACAGACAGACAGACAGAGGGACAGACGGACAGACAGACAGACAGACAGACAGACAGACAGACAGACAGACAGACAGACAGACAGACAGACAGACAGAGGGAGAGACAGACAGACAGACGGACAGACAGACAGACAGACAGACAGACAGACAGACAGACAGACAGACAGACAGACAGACAGACAGACAGACAGACAGACAGACAGACAGACAGACAGAGGGAGAGACAGACAGACAGACAGGCAGGCAGACAGACAGCAGCATGAGAGGAGGAAGTGTTCAGACTCCAGACAGAAGGAGGATCAGGGGGGATCAGCCCGGGAGGAAGGGGGGTTTTCCAGCGCTGCTCAGCCTGCTGGTCTCTCCTCCTGCTGCTCTCTCCTCCTGGCGTTAGAGCAGAC
>NW_028175696.1:22647-27647 GCF_949987555.1 Borostomias antarcticus
GGGGGGAGAGAGAGGGAGAGAGAGAGAGAGAGAGAGAGAGAGAGGGAGAGAGGCCGTGTTGCTGGGAATGGCCGCCAGTCACCTTGATCACAAATGTTACAAATGAACCATATTCTCATTGGAATTTGCCACCACATTATTGGTGCCAGACACAGGTTGTGTATGTGTGTGTGTGTGTGTGTGTGCGTGCGAGCGTGCGTGCGTGTGTGCGTCCGTGCGTGTCCGTGCCTCTGTGTGTTTGCGTGCTGTCAGCTGAAAGCATGGGTAGTTTGATCAGTCCGACCCGCCTGCTGTTCTGGTGGCTGGTTCCGAGGGTGCGGGCATCACCCTGGAACCAGGGAGCGCTAAATGTCAACCTGCTCGTCCGACTTGGTCAGAAGTTCATCCATTCCGCATTCCTGACTAAGGGATAAAGCTGTTCTAATCCTTCTACCAGGTAGCAGCGTTGGCAGCGCCGCCTCGAATTCCTGCGGCATTCCTCTTTGGGGAAGTTGCTAGGGTCCGGGCGTTGCTAGGGTCCGGGCGTTGCTAGGGTCCGGGCCGACCATTCCCACTACAAAGGACAACTCTCATTCAAAGAAAATAGGGTTTAAGTTCTGTGAGAAAAGCTAGCGAGATGGGTGTCATGTGGAATGTGACATATTTGGAGAGCTTTTGGTTCTGAGGCGGCGCCGGTCTGAACAGACGAGGAGGCGGGGGGCGGGGCGGACTCCTGAGGCCGATGGACGTCGGCGAGCGGTCACGCCACAGAGCGGGCGGCTGACACATGGTGGGACCGGGAGGGGGCGAGGTGGGGGGGGTTGGGGGCGGGTCCTGATCTCATGACAAGCCCAGGCTGTAGTGTGAAAGTCTGGCGGGGTCCAGGGCAGACGGGCCTCTGGGTGGGTCCAGGGCAGGGGTGGGTCCAGGGCAGACGGGCCTCTGGGTGGGTCCAGGGCAGGGGTGGGTCCAGGGCAGACGGGCCTCTGGGTGGGTCCAGGGCAGACGGGCCTCTGGGTGGGTCCAGGGCAGACGGGCCTCTGGGTGGGTCCAGGGCAGGGGTGGGTCCAGGGCAGGGGTGGGTCCAGGGCAGACGGGCCTCTGGGTGGGTCCAGGGCAGACGGGCCTCTGGGTGGGTCCAGGGCAGGGGTGGGTCCAGGGCAGACGGGCCTCTGGGTGGGTCCAGGGCAGGGGTGGGTCCAGGGCAGACGGGCCTCTGGGTGGGTCCAGGGCAGGGGTGGGTCCAGGGCAGGGGTGGGTCCAGGGCAGACGGGCCTCTGGGTGGGTCCAGGGCAGGGGTGGGTCCAGGGCAGACGGGCCTCTGGGTGGGTCCAGGGCAGGGGTGGGTCCAGGGCAGACGGGCCTCTGGGTGGGTCCAGGGCAGGGGTGGGTCCAGGGCAGGGGTGGGTCCAGGGTGGACGGGCCTCTGGGTGGGTCCAGGGCAGACGGGCCTCGGGGTGGGTCCAGGGCGGACGGGCCTCTGGGTGGGTCCAGGGTGGACGGGCCTCTGGGTGGGTCCAGGGCAGGGGTGGGTCCAGGGCGGACGGGCCTCTGGGTGGGTCCAGGGTGGACGGGCCTCGGGGTGGGTCCAGGGCAGGGGTGGGTCCAGGGCGGACGGGCCTCTGGGTGGGTCCAGGGTGGACGGGCCTCGGGGTGGGTCCAGGGCGGACAGAACCGGGGGCCAGAGACCTGCCAGGCGCTCGGCTCAGCAGCTCTGCTACAATCAGGCCTCAACAGCACAACACGGCTCGCACACTCAGAAGGGCCGGCCCAGTCACAGAGGGCCGTCTGGGCCGGGCTGGGCCTCTCTCTGGGCCTCTATCTGGGCCTCTCTCTTGGCCACACACACACACACAAACAGACACACACAGACGCACACATGCACACACACACGCATGCACATGCACACACACACACACACACACACACACATAAACACACACAAACAAAAACGCATACACACACAAACACACACAAGCACACACACACACACACACGCACACACACACACTTGAAGTATCTGACTCATCTGAACTAGTATTTAAACAGTTTTTCAAACATTGTAATTTTCAAACGCATTCGAAATATGGTCAAATACTGATGAGCCCTCTAAAGCCTCTGATGTTCACCTCCGGACGGACCGGCCAGCGAGCATTCCTCCAGAGCTCCTCATGACTCAGCTCTCTTCCATACAACCCGTTTAAGGAGAATGTCTCAGTGTGATAAAGTCCCCCTCACTAGAGGAGATCTGATTAAGGCCGTTTGCTCCGAACCCGCTCACCTGCAGGCCAGACCTGTTGTTTCAGCGTATCTGTGGAGACTGATAGCGTCAGCGCCCGTCGAGGACCGGACCCACGGCTCCCTGCTGGAGAGAGGTCTCAAAGTCCTAGGATACATGGACATGGAGATAAACTATATCAGGTCCTAGTCTTCGTGACCGAGTGGTTTCAGACCCTAGCTAATGTTTTTCATGCGTGGGAACTGGAAGTGGTTTTCATATCAACGGAGCCGTCTGCAGCATATCAGAAATCCAGATTCACTAAAGCTATTAAAACCCATGACCTTTCCCCATTAGCTGTTATGATATCACTGGTAAATGTTGCCTGGCGACTCACCTTTGATAATGTTCATTCTCACCTGACTGAAGGCATGAGAGGAATGTGACGTGAATCACCTCATCTCGCAGGTTTGGAAGTGCTGGTATCGGAGACTAAAACCAAACACAGATAAGCGCTCACAGGAACGACGACGCTGTGAACGTCCCGCCGACATTCCTGGGAATATCAGGAACGTTGCTCCGCGGTCCGCATCAGGACTCAGGAGGGCTGGTTACAGTGAGCTTCTAGAGGTCAGGGCCACCTCCTCGTGTGAGTCAGTGTGTGTGTGTGTGTGTGTGTGTGTGTGTGTGTGTGTGTGTGTGTAGCAGGTGTTGGAACCACAGGGCAGACTCTCAACCCTTTGGACCAGTGTGCGTAGCGCGAGTGTCTACGTTGGCACTGAATGTTCTGCTAAACGCGTCACAAAAATATCGGTGGATCTATACGGCACCTCAAAAGATAGAACTGAGACCGTGTGTGTGTGTGTGTGTGTGTGTGTGTGTGTGTGTGTGTGTGTGAGAGATGTGTGTCTGTGTGTGTCTGTGTCCATGACATTGTGTGAAGAGATCCTTTGTGACTGGATGCACTGTTGAAACAGGAAGTGAATCAGCTGTGTGTTAATATGTGTGTGTGTGTGTACTGTGTTAATACCCGTGTGGGAGGGACACATATGTGTAAATACCCGTGTTGAGAGGGATACATATGTGTTAATACCCGTGTTGAGAGGAGCACATATGTGTTAATACCCGTGTGGGAGGGACACATATGTGTAAATACCCGTGTTGAGAGGGACACATATGTGTTAATACCCGTGTTGAGAGGGACACATATGTGTTAATACCCGTGTTGAGAGGGACACGTGTGTTAATACCCGTGTTGAGAGGGACACATATGTGTTAATACCCGTGTTGAGAGGGACACATATGTGTTAATACCCGTGTTGAGAGGGACACATATGTGTTAATACCCGTGTTGAGAGGGACACATATGTGTTAATACCCGTGTTGAGAGGGACACATATGTGTTAATACCCGTGTTAAGAGGGACACATATGTGTTAATACCCGTGTTGAGAGGGACACATATGTGTTAATACCCGTGTTGAGAGGGACACATATGTGTTAATACCCGTGTTGAGAGGGACACATATGTGTTAATACCCGTGTTGAGAGGGACACATATGTGTTAATACCCGTGTTGAGAGGAGCACATATGTGTTAATACCCGTGTTGAGAGGGACACATATGTGTTAATACCCGTGTTGAGAGGGACACATATGTGTTAATACCCGTGTTTAGAGGGACACATATGTGTTAATACCCGTGTTGAGAGGGACACATATGTGTTAATACCCGTGTTGAGAGGGACACATATGTGTTAATACCCGTGTTAAGAGGGACACATATGTGTTAATACCCGTGTTGAGAGGGACACATATGTGTTAATACCCGTGTTGAGAGGGACACATATGTGTTAATACCCGTGTTGAGAGGGACACATATGTGTTAATACCCGTGTTGAGAGGGACACATATGTGTTAATACCCGTGTTGAGAGGAGCACATATGTGTTAATACCCGTGTTGAGAGGGACACATATGTGTTAATACCCGTGTTGAGAGGGACACATATGTGTTAATACCCGTGTTTAGAGGGACACATATGTGTTAATACCCGTGTTGAGAGGGACACATATGTGTTAATACCCGTGTTGAGAGGGACACATATGTGTTAATACCCGTGTTGAGAGGGACACATGTGTGTTAATACCCGTGTTGAGAGGGACACATATGTGTTAATACCCGTGTTGAGAGGGACACATATGTGTTAATACCCGTGTTAAGAGGGACACATATGTGTTAATACCCGTGTTGAGAGGGACACATATGTGTTAATACCCGTGTTGAGAGGGACACATATGTGTTAATACCCGTGTTAAGAGGGACACATATGTGTTAATACCCGTGTTGAGAGGGACACATATGTGTTAATACCCGTGTTGAGAGGGACACATATGTGTTAATAGCCGTGTTGAGAGGGACACATATGTGTTAATAGCCGTGTTGAGAGGGACACATATGTGTTAATACCCGTGTTAAGAGGGACACATATGTGTTAATACCCGTGTTGAGAGGGACACATATGTGTTAATACCCGTGTTGAGAGGGACACATATGTGTTAATACCCGTGTTGAGAGGGACACATATGTGTTAATACCCGTGTTAAGAGGGACACATATGTGTTAATACCCGTGTTGAGAGGGACACATATGTGTTAATACCCGTGTTGAGAGGGACACATATGTGTTAATACCCGTGTTGAGAGGGACACATATGTGTTAATACCCGTGTTGAGAGGGACACATGTGTTAATACCCGTGTTGAGAGGAGCACATATGTGTTAATACCCGTGTTGAGAGGGACACA
>NW_028175696.1:47647-60147 GCF_949987555.1 Borostomias antarcticus
AGACGACTATGGTAAATATAGCACAAAAAATATTAATATCTGCGTGGTTAGATGACAAGACCATGCTTTGTGGGTAGATCGTATGCCAAATCAATTTGTTTTTTTGTTTAGATGGGGGAGAGCCGGGTCAAAAGTCGCGCAGGACAAAAGTCGCGTTCCCATTTTCTCCAGAATGACTGGACCTGCAAATATGTGGTTATACGTGCCTGCACATATTACCGTGTAGGAGCTCCCTTCAAATTTTGGGCGCGATCGCAGCATATTTGACAGAGATATCGATGGAAAACCACTTTTGCCCCATATAAGTAAAATCATGGTCTCATAAGCATTTTTCGATTGTAAAATTGTGTTAAATTGTTTTAGTTTGCAAACATATGCAATTTTCTTAGCATATCTACTGGCTACATGATAACATAGCTTTCAAGTTTCGTGCGAGCAAGTCGTGCCTGCAAGCCAGGGAGAAATGACAGGAGACCGTGGCGGGACAAATGTCGCATCCCGTGGAGCTGTGGTTCCCAAAGTGGGGGTCGCGAGATGACTCCCGGGGGTCGCGAGATAATTTCCAGAAAGTGTGTTTTTTTGGTGCCAATTATCAGAATGTGTGAAATGCATTCTGATATTCGTTTATTCATTTGTACATTCGTTTAAAAACGATTAAAAGAGAGGAATATATCCGGTATGGATTCGTATGCATCGTTATCAACAAAGTACATCCCCAGTGTGTCGTGTGCACGGAGGTGCTTGCAAATGAAAGCCTAAAGCCCGTAAAAATGCTTCGACACTTGAGAAAGTGCTAACGGAACAAGCAACAATCCCCACCAAAGCGCAAAAGGCATCATATGAGGTGGCGTACTTAATTGCACAGGCAAAAAAGCCACACACAATCGGGGAAACCTTAATCAAACCCGCTGCTATAGCTATAAGTCGGAATATGCATGGGGATAAACTGGCCCGTGAGATTGAATCAGTGCCGCTGTCTGACAATACCACTGCCCGGCGCATCACCGACCTAGCCCAGGACATAAAGGCTCAACTGATTGACAGAGTAAAGAAAGCAGGGACATATGCTTTGCAGTTAGATGAAACCACAGATATAGCAAACGATGCCCAGCTGCTTGTATTCGTCAGATACAGTTTTGATGGAAAACTCGAGGAGGACATATGTGCACTGCGCTGGATGGGACGTGCACAGGCCAGGACATTTTCACAAAACTTGACAACAAACTAAAGGAAGAGTATAGCATAGTGCCCATCCATCGCATTAGGTAAGCTTACTAAATGTAATTACTATATAAATTAATATTATAGTTGTTAGGCTGTTATGTTATTTTGTGTTTTGTGCCGTTTATGCCCGTGTTTGAATAGCGTAGGCCTATTAGTGCGTGTGCGCGCGGACATTTAACCACCTCCGGGGATAGTGGGGGTCGCGAGTCTCTGGCACCGTTATTTTGTGGGTCGCGGGCTGAAAAGTTTGGGAACCCCTGCCGTAGAGTGACAGAAGTCGCATTCTGATGGCTTAGAACCAGGGGGTGCGCGAGTGACATTTGGGCAGAATGAACAGGTGAAATTAAAGCTCTCGAAGAGATCTTTCTAATGCTATTGGTCAGCTTTGTATGCAGTTTTAATGTGAAAGATACTGTTACGGCTCCGCCTCCGCCTGTGCGCTCTCTAGCTCCCACCACCGTTCCCGCAGCGCGCGCGCCACGGCCTTCCACTTCAGCGCGCGCTCTGCGCGCCCTTCGACGTAATCACCCCTGCACACCTGATCACCCCCGCACACCTGAACACCCCCGCACACCTGAACACCCCCGCACACCTGAACACCCCCGCACACCTGAACACCCCCGCACACCTGAACACCCCCGCACACCTGATCACCCCCGCACACCTGAACACCCCCGCACACCTGAACACCCCCGCACACCTGAACACCCCCGCACACCTGAACACGGTTCCGCTAACCAGCTCCGAGGGCGCGGCTCACCTGCTGCCACTACTCATCCAATCACCTCCCCTATAAGAACCCGGTCTTCCCAACGTTCTTCTCTAAGATTCGTTGTGATTCCGGTTTGTTTGCTGCTCTTTTCCTGGACTGACACACGGCTTCCCCGACCCATTCTCCCCGGACCTCGACCACGGCTTGGATTACGTTTTCTGGACATTGTTTGTTGATAGATTGACACCTGCCTGAACTTGACTACCCTTTGCCTTGCCCTCTGTACCTCCGCTTTGTATTAAACCGCCCTCTGGGCTTGGAACTGTCCGTGCGTTTGGGTCAGCTAGCGAACCAGCCCCCTTACAGATACATCTTAAATGCAGTCAAGACAAATTATTTTGCCTCTTAACTTTTGTCAAACCTCCTGGTTCCAGTCAATTGGATTATATAGGCTACTTTCGTTTACGATGACGTTACCTTATGAACACAAATAGCTTAACCTAGGCCTACATAAACCCAATAGCCTAAAACCATGTTTATTTAGGCCTACAATGTATTTTCTTTCATTGACAGCATGCCAAGAGTTAGGGTGAGGAAAACGACGCGCGGTCTCTTCAGCCCTGAGACAGCTCAGGAGGTCGTTGAAGGCTATATATTATTATGATATGTCTAATAATACATTCGTTTTGTGTTTGTCCCCACGCAGAGCAAATTATTTTGTTTACAACTATTTTGTTACCAAGGTGATTTGCTACCTAAATGATTGGTTTGAAGTGGTTCTCACGCGACTTCCTCGCGACCTAGCGAAACAATCATGATTTTATGACAAATCTGCAATAAACTAAAATGGGCAGGAAGAAATGCACAGCGAAACTAGAGAGAGAGAGAGAGAGAGAGAAACGTTCTTATGGAATGAATTAATTTATTTTTTAATGAAAGGATGAAAGAGCCGCAAGCCAACTTTTTTTTAATCAATGAATGGAGGAGCCGCACATTGACGGGCGTGGAGCCGCGGGTTGGCCACCCCTGCTTACGGGATGCGACTTCCGCCACGGTCTCCTGTCATTTCTCCCTGGCTTGCAGGCACGACTTGCTCGCACGAAACTTGAAAGCTATGTTATCATGTAGCCAGTAGATATGCTAAGAAAATTGCATATGTTTGCAAACTAAAACAATTTAACACAATTTTACAATCGAAAAATGCTTATGAGACCATGATTTTACTTATATGGGGCAAAAGTGGTTTTCCATCGATATCTCTGTCAAATATGCTGCGATCGCGCCCAAAATTTGAAGGGAGCTCCTACACGGTAATATGTGCAGGCACGTATAACCACATATTTGCAGGTCCAGTCATTCTGGAGAAAATGGGAACGCGACTTTTGTCCTGCGCGACTTTTGACCCGGCTCTCCCCCATCTAAACAAAAAAACAAATTGATTTGGCATACGATCTACCCACAAAGCATGGTCTTGTCATCTAACCACGCAGATATTAATATTTTTAGTGCTATATTTACCATAGTCGTCTTCATTCTCTGAAGCGATGTATCGAAGTCCTTCATTAAGCGAGTCGAAACAGACACACAGACACACACACACACACACACATACATACACACATACACGCTGTTCTCTAAACAGCGGCAGAGCATTCGGTGACGTCACGCGGAAGTGCGGTGGCTACCGCGATGGTATGCGCAAGCGGTTTCACATACAGCTGCGCTGGTTGGAACGAAGGTGTATGTCTGTATGTGTGTGTGTGTGTATGTAGGCTATGTTCGATCTCATACATACACACACACACACATACACACACATACACGCGCCACTGAGCTCACAACTCACAACGCAAACAGTCATTCGGTCACGTGAGCTCCCCCATTCATTTAAAGCGCGAGCGAACTACCGCGCATGTGCGCATGTTTTGCAGTGAGCTCTGCTTGTTCACACGAACGTGTGTGTATGTCTGTATGTGTGTGTGTATGTATATACATACACACATACACACACACATACATACACGTTGTAAGTAAGCTTGAACAAGCAACCAAAGGGCACTTTTCACACCCCATAAGAAACCTCCACTGTGTGCCGAATATAGAGCAGTGTAGCTCCTACTGTGTGTGTGTGTGTGTGTGTGTGTGTGTGTGTGTGTGTGTGCGTGCGTGTGTGTTGTGACGGTTTGACTATTTTTATAATGTGGTTGCCAGTCAGGCTAAACCTGACAATGAAAGATTTAAGGTTCTTTTTTATCCCCTATGGTCAGTCAACCTCACAAAGGGTGCATGTATCAGCTCTTTTATATTATATTTGTATATTTTATAGTATATTGACTTCTCATGAACCCTCATACAGGTACCAATGTTTCCGTTCTTAATATTAAATTATATTTTTCTCATAACCATTATACACACATTTAAATAATACACCGTACCAATGCGTTGCATTCAATAGGGCAAATAAGGCACATGCACACGTAATATACGGAGCAAAATCAATATTTATTCAACCAAAGCATGCAATTAAACAAAACAAATTGCAGTTCATTCGCATAGGCCGTCACCATAAATCAATCACAAATCGAAAATATATCGCACCAATCAGTCAGATCCAGCTACATCAGTCCAATTCCGACAGCGCAAAACCTCACAAAAATTAAGAGTCCTTGGCTCAGTTCAGTCTTTGGATCTGTAGGCTACAACTTAAATCTCGACCAGCACAAAACAAAATAACAATTCCACTCACGACACCGTCATTGTCACCCCGTAAGTTTCATCAGTAGGCTACAGTGAATAATCGCTAGTTTGTAAATCCCGCAGCTGAATGCTATTCCTTGGGTGGTTATTATCAATGAAACAATTCGAACAAAGGACGGTCTAGCCACTTCCTTGTTTTGTCGCGCGCTTCTAGGGAATAAGGGAAGAGCCTCTAAATAAACCACTGGAATTGGTTGAGTGGATTTGGTGACAGCTGATTGGTGGAAAAAAGTGAGTGATGGTTTGGGAGTCAACTACATCGGGTAGGGCGGTGACCGAGACGGAATCGTCACACTCCCCCCCCTTTGAAGAAAGCCAGACGGCAGGGAGGCGTTACTTCACTCAAAACCAAGGAAATCTTCATCGTCGCTCTCCTCTGCAAAAATGTCCAGGATCCTCTGGCGGTCCGAGCGGCACTGGTCCTCCATCCCCTCAGCCGTAGAGTTGAAACCCAGAAACTCCTCATCCCCACTCTCTTCAGCAAAAATGTCGAGGACACGCTGTCGGTCTGAACGACTTTGTTGTTCCTCCATTTCCTTGGCAGAGGGATAGCAGGGCTTGAGACGGGTGACATTCACCACTCTGACATCCTCTCCAGTGTCTTCCAATGCAATCTGATAGGTAAGGGCACCCACTCTCTGTATGACACGGTAAGGTCCCTTCCATCGCGGGGCTATTTTCGCAGAGAAGGACTTTTCAGCTTTGGAGTACGGGTGGGTGCGCATCCAGACTCGGTCTTGATCCTTATACTCCACTTCCCTCCGATGTTTGTCATAGTTTTTCTTCTGTTTCTGTCTAGCGTTCTTGAGCTTGCTGGTGACAAAGTCTTTTAGCTCACACAGCTGGGCAACCTTTCCAAATGCTGGGGCGTCAGGAGTGCACTCTCGGGGCAGCAACAGAACCTCCATGGGTCCCCTGAGAGGCCGGTTGAGGTTCACCTCAGCAGGTGTCACTCCGGTGGATTCGTGGACAGCAGAGTTCAATGCAAACCGGAATTCGGGTAGGTATTTATCCCAGTGCTTATGGTTGTCATCAACATAGGAGGCAATCATGGTTCTTAAATTCCGGTTGATCCTTTCTGTTAGGTTTGTCTGCGGGTGATAAGCGGTCGTCCTCTTCGGACCCACGTTCCACTGCTTGCAGACACTTTCAAAGACAGAGGAAACAAACTGTGAGCCCTGGTCTGAAAGGATGAAGTTTGGTACTCCCCAGCGGGTTAGGATTTCTTCTGTAAGTACCTTGGACACAGTCTCAGCAGTTGCACGTCGTAGTGGGAAAAGCTCCACCCATCGTGAGTAGTAATCTACAAATACCAAGAGGTAGACATTTCCCTTGGAGCTTCTAGGGAAAGGGCCCATCAGGTCAACCCCCAACATCTCCCAAGGGCTTCGGACGACAGTCTGTTGGAGTTTTCCAGCAGGTTTCCGGCATTCCGGCTTGTGTTGTTGGCATATCTGACAGCATTGGACATAATGTTTGACATCTAAGCTTAGGTTTGGCCAATAAACCAAGGCTTGCAATCTTTTATAGGTTTTGAACCTCCCCAGATGGCCAGCCAAGGGGTCCTCATGGAAGAGCTGCAGCAGTTGGGTTCGTAGCGGTGATGGTATATATACCTGGTACAGCGTCTTATGAGGCAGCTGCACCACTCGGTATACCTTGTCCTCCAAGATGGTATATTTGGTAGCCGAGTTCTCCACAACTTCACCCTGATCCACAACAGACTGGTACAATTTCCGTACGTCTGGGTCTGCTTGTTGAGCCTTCCAGAGGGCTTCGTCTGAGATCTGCAGGTCTTTCACCAGATCCAGCTTGAAGGACAGGACAGAGGCACAGGTGGGCAAGGGAGGACTATGTCCATCAGCTGGGGCTCTGGACAGCGCATCAGGCACCGTATTGTACTTTCCCTTCCTGTACTCCACTGAAAAAATGAACTCCTGGAGACGTAAGGCCCACCTGATGAGACGGGTGCTGGGTTTCTGGGTCTTGAAAACCCACACCAAAGAGGAGTGGTCCGTCACAACAGAGAACAGCCTTCCTTCCAGGTAGTATCTCCATTTTTCCAACGTCCAGACGACTGCCAGACACTCCTGCTCGGTGGTGGAATAGTTCCTTTCAGCGGTGTTCAGACTGCGACTGGCGTATGCTAGAACCTCTTCGGTCCCAAGTCCCGTCTGCTGAACCAGAACTGCACCAAGGCCAACCTCGCTGGCGTCGGTGTAGACAATGAAGGGCAGGTTAAAGTTTGGATGTCCCAGTATGGGCGGGGACACAAGGCAGCGTTTCAGGGTCTCAAAGGCATCCTGGCACTTCGGCGTCCAGATAAACTTGGCTCCCTTGCGCTTCATTGCATTCAGGGGCTCTGCCAGCTGGGAGAAGTTAGGCACGAACCTGTGGTACCACCCGGACATTCCTAGAAACCTCTGGACTTCCTTGAGGTTCCTCGGGACAGGGAAATCCTGTACAGCTTGTGTCTTCTCTGTATCCACCTGAACACCAACTGCAGAGACGACATGGCCCAGGAAGTTAAGGGAAGATCGGAAGAAATGACTCTGAGCCGCTGGAAAGTGGCTGGGGCGTTTTTTAGGCCAAAGGGCATGACTTTAAATTGGAAGAGACCATGAGCACAGACAAACGCTGTCTTTTTCTGGCTCTCTGGATCCATTTTGACCTGCCAATATCCACGATTCAGGTCAAGGGTGGAAAACACTGCGGCTCCTGCGAGAGACTCCAGGATCTCCTGAACCGTGGGTAAGGGGTAGGCATCAGTGTGCGTGATGGCATTCAGCCTCCGGTAGTCGACACAGAATCTGAGTCCTCCAGTTTTCTTGGGTACCATCACTACAGGTGCAGCCCAAGCAGAGGATGATGGCTCTATGATGTCGTCGGCCAGCATCTCGTCAATGAGCTTCTTCATCACTTTGAGCTTAGGTGGAGAGACTCTGTATGGCTTCTGCTTGAGAGGTATATCCTGTGTGAGGAAGAGCTTGTGGGTCAGGATACTGGTGCGGCCCAGGGCTGAGGTACATACATCTGCATTATCTCGTAGCTGCTGCAGGAAGCATATTTTTTCCTTTTCTGGGAGCTGAACATCTTTGACAGCCAGGAGGAGTGGATCGGTCCCCTCTTCTAGTGCACCCGGAAGTGTAAGGTCACACGGGGCTGTAGCAGAAAAGAATGCGACAGGTGAGGCTGGTCCCCAGTCATTGATGTTAAGTGAGCTGCGCATGAATGGATGTCTGACCTGTGGATCTTGCAAGAACCAGTAGGTCTGTTCAATGATGTTGATCTGGAGTCCACTAAAGAACAGAAAGTCCAATCCCAGGATAACGGGGAAGGCCAGGGATTGCAAGGACAGCACAACAGAAGGGAAGACCCATGTTCGGTTGTGTATAGTGAAGGTCATGTCTCCCCACCCCAGGGGTTGTCTGGTTCCCCCATCCGCCAGGTATAGTGGGCCCTCTGTCCACGGTTTCAGCTCCTCATTGCTGCCTTTCACCTCTGTCCAGAGTTTTTCATTCAGCAGGGTGTAGGTTGAACCTGTGTCCACAATGGCTGCGCCTTTCCATGGACCGATGATAAGAGGAATCAACAACTGGTGAGGAAGTGAGTTCAAAGAGGCAGAGCTGCAGGATTGAAAGGAAAGTGGTGATTTCCCAGGACACTCAGAGGCTGGGAGAGTGGATATTGTGGGATTGGAACCCAGCCCAGGTTGTAACCCGGAGGACTTTGAGTATTTGTTGCCTCTGTTGGCCTGATACTGAGGGCACTCTCTAGGTGGGTGTGAACTTTTGCATCTCCAACACACCACCTGAGAAGGGTTAGGGGTTGAGATGGATGTAGCTGGTGAGGCTGAATGTGTAGGCAAAAACGGGGTAGGCTTGAGTTGCTGCTGTTGTTTTGATGCCTTCTTTCTCTGTTCATATTGGAGCTGGTTCTCCCGGTCCTTCTCCAATTGTTGGCCCAGGCGGACCAGAGAGTCAACAGAGGTGACCTGAGTGCTTCTCAGTTGGCTGGCTAGGTGAGGATTAATGTTCTTCAGGATCAACTTGATGACCTCTTTCTCCTCGATGTCAGGCCTCCAGCGTCTACAGAGAGAGCGGTAAGTATAGGCGAAATCACGAATACATTCCCCTTCAGCCTGTACACGAGTCCGTACTCTCTCCGCCAGCTCATCTTGGTAATCCTCTGACAGAAAGGCTGCACGGAACCTCTGCTCGAACTCAGTCCAGGAGGTGGTGTCCAGGCGAGCAACGTCCCACCAGTCTCGGGCTGTGCCATGCAACACGCTTCTGAGAGTGGCGACCAGCTCCTCATCGGTGAGAGGGTGAAGGGCAAGATAATCTCGACATGTATCCAGGTACAGTAGGGGATCTTGAGTGTCCTCAACTCTTCCAAAAGAAGGGAACTGCAGTTTAATCGGGCTTTTCCCTTTGTATCCGCTTCTTAGATCCATCTTAAGGGGAGAAGTAGAAGGGGAAAGGAGTTCTGGTCCTGAGGCTCCAGCCTGCATGGTTGACTGCAGTCGGTGACGAGGATGAATGGATACTGGCTGCGTGACATCTAGAGGGGCAAGGGGTGTGGTCTGGACCGCAGAAGAAACCTGGGAAGTGGCATGGAGGGTATACTGTCTGACGGATGCCAATTCAGATGACATAGTGTCCAGCTGATGTGTACATTTGGTAATGTCAGATGCCACATTCCGTATGGTGGTTACCAGAGGAACCAATGCCAGGTTTACATCCTCCATAACTTGTGACTGGTGTTGCTGTAGTCTCCAAGAGAGTGTGGAACTGAACTGTGATCGGTTAAACTCCAAATGTTTTTCCAATTGTGTGTATCTTAGTGCTGTGTGTCAGAACTCGCCCTTCATGAGTGGATTTATGTTGCAGAAGCGAGGCTCAGCTGACACCTGGTTCTCCATGCTGATTTGTTTTTGCCTGTCATGTCTTTAAAACGTTCACTTAAATTCGCCTTTCTGCCATACAGCAATGAAGCTACTCATCAGAAAAGTCTTATTTTGGCTTATCGAAAATGTTCTTGTGGAATTGAGTGTGAGGCTTTTTAATACAAGTTGCTTTGATTACAAAAAAAAAAAAAAATATATATATATATATAAGAACAGGCACAGTTTGATGATTCTAAAACGTCAAGCACAGGTATCGTCAAGTGCTTCTCAGTTATGTTAAAGGTCAACAATTCTGTACTTTTTATATCGTCATATTTGCTTTGATGTCAAAAACCGTTTTGATTTGCACCGTGAACAGAACCTTTTCACTTTCTGGCAGTCCGAGAATAACACTACTCACTTTTAACATTAGCAATGCTATTTGGTTTGGTACAATAACCTTTTGTACAATTTAAAGGAAGTATTTTGTCAAATATTTTTTCATTGTGCTACTTTAGTTCATTAAAGAGTATTGAATTAAAAAATAAAAAAAAGAATTCCCAGTAAGTGCGGGTCACTAGCCCGCGTTGATTAAGTCCCTTCGTGGTTGCCATTTTTTATGTGACGGTTTGACTATTTTTATAATGTGGTTGCCAGTCAGGCTAAACCTGACAATGAAAGATTTAAGGTTCTTTTTTATCCCCTATGGTCAGTGAACCTCACAAAGGGTGCATGTATCAGCTCTTTTATATTATATTTGTATATTTTATAGTATATTGACTTCTCATGAACCCTCATACAGGTACCAATGTTTCCGTTCTTAATATTAAATTATATTTTTCTCATAACCATTATATCACACATTTAAATAATACACCGTACCAATGCGTTGCATTCAATAGGGCAAATAAGGCACATGCACACGTAATATACGGAGCAAAATCAAAATATATTCAACCAAAGCATGCAATTAAACAAAACAAATTGCAGTTCATTCGCATAGGCCGTCACCATAAATCAATCACAAATCGAAAATATATCGCACCAATCAGTCAGATCCAGAGCTACATCAGTCCAATTCCGACAGCGCAAAACCGCACAAAAAATTATAATAAGAGTCCTTGGCTCAGTTTAGTCCTTGGATCTGTACACTTAAATCTCGAACCAGCACAAAACAAAATAACAATTCCACTCACGACACCGTCATTGTCACCCCGTAAGTTTCAGCAGTAGGATACAGTGAATAATCGCTAGTTTGTAAATCCCGTAGCTGAATGCTATTCTTTAGGTGGTTATTATTCCACGGCATTTGAGTATCAATGAAACCATTCAAACAAAGGACGGTCTAGCCACTTCCTTGTTTTGTCGCGCGCTTCTAGGGAATAAGGGAAGAGCCTCTAAATAAACCACTGGAATTGGTTGAGTGGATTTGGTGACAGCTGATTGGTGGAAAAAAATGAGTGATGGTTTGGGAGTCAACTACATCGGGTAGGGCGGTGACCGAGACGGAATCGTCACAGTGTGTGTGTGTGTGTGTGTGTGTGTGTGTGTGTGTGCTCTCACTTTGTCAGTAGCAGATAGAGGGGGTCCAGATGTCCCTGGTCAGAGTCCAGGGGCCTCATTTATCATTGAGGTACGCCTTCTTTTACACGGTCTTTTTCGCGAGTTCAGGCGTACGCCATTTGCCCCCCCCACATTGCGATTTATCAAGCCGTAAGGGCGAAAATTTAGTCGCCTTTCTCCGCGTTTTTGTAGGACACCTCTCCAGTTGGCGTACCGATTTACACGGTGTTCTACGCCCTTCTTGAACACAGGGGGAACTGGCGACGCAGGTGGTGCGTCGGTGAATTACTATGTTTGACGGAGAGAATAAGAGCGACAGTTCATGAACGCACAATCATGTAGGCTAATAGCCCAATTCAGCACCAATATATATCGCAATGCTAGATTAGACGTGTCCTCTAACCGGCTCATTCATGGTCCGATATGGATTTGTTCCCCAAACGGAACCTATGCGCTGTCCCTAACCCTTCCGCGCTATATGTCACACACCTAATGCAGGCACTCCATCAAACGGCAATAATTGACCAATTAGATTGTCATTAATATGTGATCATGTGGACCTGTTTGCTCTTTGGTAAGCATATAAATGACAGTCCTCCTGTGCGTAATGCGAGCCTAAATGAATCCGGCGCTACTCGGCCTACTGGCCCGAGATAGAACTCCAAAGAGGTGACGGCGATGGCGACTGCACCCACATAAGGGCACCATCAGTGAATGAATACGTCTATGTGAATCGCTAAAATGTGCACACTATAAATACCCAAATCATATGTGACATGCTCATCACAAGTGTAGTGGCACGGTGGCCTGGCTCCACGCATGACTCATTCATCCTGGCGCACAGCAGGGTAGGGCTAGACTGGAGGCAGGCGCTGCGCGTGACGGCTGGCTTATTGGTGTGTGCATAGCCAAGATACATATTCTTTGTCTTATTTACTTTAATCTTTATTAGCATTTTCCATCCATACAACGACAATACAATAAAACATAAAAACTTACAATAACAGCTTATGGGTACTTCCATCCATGCTGCTTTTTTTTCTTACTCAAATATGACAATTTTAATATTAGTGGTATCATCACACTTCCTTCTATAATCCATCCATTTTTCCCATCTCCCTTCAAACTTTCCTTCATGCATCCTCAATGCATGCGTGAACCTCTCCCTAACATAGCCTACATCTCCTCCACAACACCCAGCCACTGCACCTTGGTTGGGGGTTCCACCTAATACCAAGCCCTCGTTATTGTCTTTTTACTAGCAACCAATAGTACTTTCACTAGGTATCTGTCCCCTCCTTGTACATCATCCCGTGTTATGTTTGCCAAGATATATATTCAAAGCTGATAAGAAGG